>NW_024080912.1:574289-817894 GCF_003009895.1 Hyaena hyaena
CCCCGTCGGGCTCTGTGCTGACTGCCAGCTCGGAAGTTCAGGCCTGTTTCAGAGTCTGTGACTCCCTCTCTCTCTGACCCTCCCCTGTTCACGCTCTCTCTCTCTCTCTCTCTCTCCTAGAAATAAATAAAACATTAAAAAAAAAAAAAAGAACAGGGTTTAGTAAATTTTTTTTCTGTAAAGGGCCAGAGAGGAATATTTCAGGCATCGTGGGCCACAAGGTTTCTATTACAATAACTCAAAAACCTGCCGTTGTAGACAGCAAAGACGTGTGAATGAATGATGTGGCTGTGTTCCAATAAAGCTTTATTTGGAGGAACAGGTGACAGGGGGGTTAGTCTGCCCACCCCTGTTCAAGAATCATCTCACAAAGCTTCCCACTGGACAGAGCTCAACAATGCCTCCTTGCAACGTCCTCTGTCCCCTACACGTTCTATGGCAACACAAACCCCAAGGGACTGATTCTGCAGTTGTGACGATTAGCTGGGAGAATGGGCTATACCATTGTCTCTAACCCCGATTTCTATTCTAGTATCCTCTACAGCCGCCCAGCCTCTGCTTCGGCCTGATGGTCTAATCTTGCCCAAACAGATATGATCTATTCACATGTAAATCCAATCGGGTCACTCTGCTCAAAAAAACTCCCCTGGCTCCCCATTTCCCTCAAAATGAGAGCCAAAGTTTTGAAATGATCTGCGGTGTACTTCGGGCCCTGATAGCCCTTTGACCTCCTTGGCTACTCGTTCCGCGCTCTCATATGACTCCAAGTACGACATCCTCTTTGCTTGTCCTGACACAAGCCAAGGAGACGCCTGCCTCAGGGCTTTTGCTCATAACATTACTTCCATCTGTAACACGCTTTGCTTTGCCCAGCTCACTTCCTTGCCTCCCTCAGGCCCTTATTTAAATATCTCCCTTCTCAGTGAGACCTTCCCTGTTCGCTCTGTTTAAAACTGCACCATCCCCCATCTTTTCCCCTTTGCTTTTATTCCCCAGCGTTTATCACCCTCTACCCTACCCTATTTTATCCCCATTTTTTTTTCCTTAGAGAGAAAAAGTGTGTGTGTGTGTGTGTGTTGTGTGTGTGAGCTGGGAGAGGGGCGAAGGGAGAGACAGAATCCCCAGCAGTCTCCACACTCAGCGCAGAGTCTGACGCGGGGCTCGATCCCACAACCCCGGGACCACGACTTGAGCTGAAATCAAGAGTCAGACCCTCAACCGACTGAGCCACCCAGGCGCCCCTTCCCCAACTTTTTAATTATAAAAATGTTCAAGCACACAGAAAAGGGAAAGACTAGCACCACGGCACTCATATACACAACCCCGGATTCAACATGTACGGTTTTTTGAAAGAAAGATGCTAATAACATCATGACACTTCACCCAAAGACGTTAGCAAAACACTCTATGTTTGGCTTTATCTTATCATCTGTCTTCCCACTGCAAGACTGCAAACACCACAAAGGCCAGGATTTTTGTCTATTTTGTTCACTGTGGTTTCCTCAGTGCCAGCATTACTTGGCACACAGTGGGGACGTATACAGAATAGGGAAAGACAAGACGAGGTTCTGACACATGACTTTGGAGATCATTTCCCATTGCAGAGCCTAGGTTTCTTCAACAACAGGGAAGGGGGCTCACCTGGGTGGCTCAGTTGACTAAGCTTCTGAGTCTTGAATTGGGCTCAGGTCTTGATCTCACAATTCATGGGATCCAGCCCTGTGTCAGCCTCTGTGCTGACAGCTCACAGAGAGTCTCTCTCTCCCTTTCCCTGCCCCTCCCCTGCCCATGCTCGTGTGTGCGCTCTCTCCCTCTCAAAAGAAATAAATAAACATTTAAAAAACACAATAAAGTGGAGGATAATCATACTACGTCTCAGTATTGTTGTGAGGATCGGACAAGGTAAGGGTGTAAAGCTGCACCATTAGTTAAATTTCAGCTCATTAAATTTCCAACCAACTCTGAGGCAGAGGACTTGGTCTAGTCTGGCTCTTTGGATTCTGGGCTCCTAGAAAGCAAACACTTTTCTGTGAGATGTTTCTAGCACAGCTCCTCAGGAGAAGCTCTTTGACATGAACTGCCCCAATGCAAAATCCAACAGAAACCCAACGGAGCTCATTCCCGTGTGTGCTTATTTGCCCCCTCCCTTCCCATTGCTTGATCATTCAGTGCTACCTAATAATCCCCTATACTTCATCTCTTGCTTTATCCACTCATTTAACAGTTTTCACCGGAAATACATAGAGGAAGGGCACTCAATTTCATCAGAAATGCTATGACTTTCTTTCGTGGCTCTCTCTGAGGGTTTCTAACGATGGATCCAGCCTTCCTCCGCCTTGTCTGCATATCAGATTCAGTTGTGCATCTGCGTTGCCAAACTTGTCGATCAGACCCACTTTGAATACAGTGGGTGTTTGCTGAAGAATGGGACTCAGCCCGCTGAACCTACATGTTTTCTTGGGTCAGATTACTCTGCAGAGGAAAGACTACCTGGCCTTTTGCAAGCTTCCTGATAACCATCGCCCTAACTCCACTTGTTTGGGGTGTGGAAAGCAAAATATTTTCAGTGAGAAGTCAGAGTCTTCACCTGGTTCTCTTGACTCAAAGCGGAAACTTGAGCAAAATTCAAATCACAGTTTAAGGAACCTTTCCCTCACCTGTAAAATGCAAACGAGAGCAACTGCAGGGACACCTGGGTGGCTCAGTCCATCCAGCATCCAACTTGGGCTCAGGTCATGATCTCACATTTTGTTGGGCCAAACTGGGTAGGGCTCACTGCTGTCAGTGAAGAGCCCTCTTCAGATCCTCTGTCCCCTCCTCCCTCTGCCCCTCCCCCGCTTGCACTGTCTCTCTCAAAATGAATAAGTAAACTTAAAAAACAAAAACAAAAACCCTACAATCCAGAGATGATGGATGTGATCTGCTGGGTCACAAGCAAATCTGTGACTACAACCCCGTCTCCTCTCTTCTTTTCCGTGTCCCTTTCTAAGCATTACGAATCATAGCAACGACCATTTGTTGAAATTCCACTATGTGCAGGTACAGAGATTAATTTATCTCTAGGTCACAACATCCTTATTAAACATGAGGCGTCCACGGAGACCAAGTCATTTGCTCAAGTTTCTGGTAAACGTGCTAAAATATTTCCTGAGATCAGCTTAGGGCTGCCAGATAACAACGAATACTTATTTATTTTTAGCACAAATGCACTTGTGTTTTTTATTTAAACTATAAAAGGATTGATTGGTAGTTGAGCCAAAATGCAAATTAAACTGAGCGTCTCACACTTTTATTTGCTCAATCTAGCGGGGAGGGTCCCCCGGCAAAATCAAAGCAAGTTCCTCCCAGTGACGCCCTACGTCTTTGCTGGTTACGAGACCTCACGGACACCGGGTTCTAGGTCCATGCCTCCGGACCCTTTCCGGGGGTGGAAGGCGGAGAAGGAGGAGACTCCTGCCCCTCATCAATATGTCCGCCAACGAGCCGGCGCGAGGACCTTCCGCCCCGCACAGACGTGGCCGCGCCCCGCCTCGGAGGATTGGCTCCAGCCCGGAGCCCGGCCTTCCTTGGCGCTGAGAGCCCCTCCCATTGGGCAGTTATAAAACATGGCGGAGCCCCGCCCCCGCCTTCCTCTCGCGACCCCTTCGCGGCGGAGGGGCGGGGCCGGAGCGGCGGCCGAGGTACTGGCTTCGGTGATTGGCGGAGGGCGGTGGCCGGGCCGTCACGTGGCCTCGGGCACGTTTGTTTGCGGAAGTAGAAGAAAGTAGAAGTGCTGAGTAAGCGGAGGTGAGTGACGGCGCAGGGGAGGCGGGCCTTGAGGGCCTTTCCCAAACCTCCTCAGCGCCCCAGAATCGGTGGTCTCCACCCGGACCCTCCTTCGGACTTCCCTCGTGTTCCCCGGTTTTTAGTCGTGTCCTCCATTGACACTTGTGTGACCCCCTGAGTGCCCGCAGCTTCCGCCCTTTGATCCCTCAGCGTCCCCAACTTCCATCTGTGACTGCTCTTGTCTCATCTCGAGCTTGTGGCGCTCCCCCCACCACCCCCCCGGACGCCAGCTTTGACCCTGGGTGCCTCCTTGGTACCGCAGTCTCCCCGGTATGTCTGTCTATCCCTGGCTTCCTTAGTGAGGCCCTCCCCGTCTCCCTTCGTCTCTCGGTGCCTCTCAATGCCCCCAGCTTTCACTCTGGGCTGCGTTGATTGTCTCAGTTTACTTCCCGTGCCTTTCTAAGTGCTCCCGGCCTTTCTGCCTCTGTATTCCCACTTGATCCCGCGCTTCACCTGTTTTCTGCATTTCTCCATTTGTGCCTCTCCTCTGTTGTCCATTTAAAACTCTCCCCTATTTCTGACTCGCTTCTTCTTGCTTACTGCCTCTCGTGTGCCTCCAGATTTCATCGGTGCCTGCTCCCTCCTTCCCCATCGCTTCCTCACAGGGTCACCCAACCCACCAATTCTTCATCTGCCTCCTGCTCCCAGAGGTGACCTGACAGCTGGTGACAAGGAACGCATGACCTGTATGACCATGCAGCTGGGATGGGCAGGCCCATGGGTGTGGGACAAGAAGGGCAGAGGGCTCAGGGATCTGTGCCCATTTTTTTTTTTTTTTTTTTTTTTTTTTAGTGGACTGCTCACATGATCCCAAACAAATACCTTCCCTTCCCCTGAGCTTCTGGGTCTTTCCCTCACCTGCCCTTTTACCCACCCAACAGGATGTGAGGCAGGTTTGGTTTGGCAACACAGATGCCCTGCCCTTGGGCTGGATGCAGTGTTTCTGTTACTGTCTCTGCCTCCAAATGTGCCTGGAGTTTGGAGGCTGTTTTCTGTCCCAAGTCTCAGTTTCCTTATCTGTGAAAGGGGGGATTGTACTTCCTGCCCTTATAAGGCTGCCGTCTGGGAGGTTGAAAATTTGAGAAAATGTAGCAGGGCGAAGCTTTGTAATCGGAATGGTCCTGTACAAATGCATGGTTCCGCTGCTGCGTCATAGGCGGGAAAGGGAAAGGGATCAATGCAAAAACAAAGAGGGAAAGGCAGGTAGAAGGAACATTGTTTTCATTTAACATTTGGCAATATTTGTGGGTCCTCTGCTGTGAGTTAGGCTCTTTGTGCGTTGTTGCTTCGACCATTCATTTCCTCATTTATTTAACAAAAATATTTATGGGCTGTTTATTATGTCCTGGGTTCCTCTTGATGTAGCCTGTGCCATTCCTATTTAACACAAGGAAGAGAGACACCAGGTGATGAAATGACACGAGTCACAACATGGATACTTTTTTTTTTTTAATGTTTATTTATTTTTGAGAAAGAGAGAGACAAAGTGTGAGTGGAGGAGGGGTAGAGAGAGAGAGGGAGACGCAGAATCCAAAGCAGGCTCCAGGCTCTGAGCTGTCAGCACAGAGCCCGATGTGGGGCTTGAACTCACAGATCATGAGATCATGACCTGAGCCGAAGTCGGATGCCTAGCCGACTGAGCCACCCAGGCGCCCCTGGATACGTCACTTTATAGGACAAGAGCCTGTGTGATTGCTCTGCTGTGTTGAAAGTCATTACCATGTCTCAGTGTTCAGGGCACTTTTTCTCCCCTTCTGTAGATTCCTTTCTCGTTAAGCGAGAGCATCCGCAAAAGAGAATTTCTTTCTTGCTCAGCAGAATGACATCACTGGGAGATAGAGGAAGCGCTTCGTGTGTGTCTACACCCACATGCTGGGTGTGTGTGGACGGGGTGAGGGGCTGTAGTGAAGGGACCGCGTTACAAGCTTCACTTTGTAGAGGGCGGCTCCTGGGAGATCCGCGTGTTAAATTTCTCTTCTCTTTTTTGATCCATCTTCATTTTTTTGGGCGATCTCATCCAGTCTCATAGCTTTAAGTACCATCTCTACTCTGACAACTCCCAAATGTATGTCTCCAGCTCAGTCTAGTCTTTCCCTTGAACCTTGTATTTAATGGCTCGCTCAACACCTCGACTGTAGGCATTTCCAGGTTAAAAGTATTTACAGTCAAGCTCCCAATATTCATCCCCTATGTCCCCTTCAGCCCTTCCCCACCTTCCACCAAAATCTGACCCCCCTCCCAGCTTACTCTCTCATCTTTAGAAAATGGCAGTATTCTTTTAAAAAAAATTTAAGCTTATTTATTTATTTTTATTATTATTATTATTATTTTTTTTAATTTATTTATTTCTAGGAGAGAGAGAGTGCGAGCAGGGGAGGGTCAGAGAGAGAGGGAGTCACAGACTGAAACAGGCTCCAGGCTCTGAACTGGCAGTCAGCACAGAGCCCGACGCAGGGCTCGAACCCATGAACCGCGAGATCATGACCGGAGCGAAAGTCGGACGCTCAACCGACTAAGCCACCCAGGCGCCCCTAAGCTTATTTATTTTGAGAGAGATAGAGATAATGTGAGCAGGCGAGGGGCGGAGAGAGAGGAAGAGAGAGAGAATCCCAAGCAGGCTCCATTCTGTCAGCACAGAGCCCGACGCAGGGCTCGAACCCACATACTGTGAGATTGTGACCTGAGCCGAAGTTGGATGTTTAACCAACTGAGCAACCCAGGGCCCCCCCCTTTTTTTTAACATTTAAAAAAAATTTTATTTATTATTATTTTTTAATATTTTTGTTTATTTCTAGGAGAGAGAGAGAGAGAGACAGTGTGAGCAGGGGAGGGTTAGAGAGAGAGGGAGATACAAACTCTGAAATAGGCTCCAGGCTCTGAGCTGGCAGTCAGCACAGAGCCTGACGCGGGGCTCGAACCCACGAACCGCGAGATCATGACCTAAGCAAAAGTCGGAGGCTTAAC
Source organism: Hyaena hyaena (assembly GCF_003009895.1). Classification (NCBI taxonomy): domain Eukaryota; kingdom Metazoa; phylum Chordata; class Mammalia; order Carnivora; family Hyaenidae; genus Hyaena; species Hyaena hyaena. Next base: position 581,079 of record NW_024080912.1, read on the forward strand.
CGACTAAGCCACCCAGGTGCCCCACCGTGTCTAAAATTTAAATCTCTACCTCCACACTTCCAATCCCTCTTCCTTGGTTTACTTTTCTTCTCAGCATCTAACCAGCATCTAAAACCAATGCATATGTTTTGCCCATTTATCTTTTTTTATTATTTATAGTTGTCTCTAAAATAGAAGGTTGAGGATGGCCAGGGTTTTTGTCTATGTTGCTCACTAGCGGAGCCTCAGCAGTTAGAACAATCCCTGCCACAGAGTAGGTGCTGGATAAATGTTTATAGAGTGAATCATAAAAGGAGTCACCCCGAACCTAGGCACGAGCCCAAAGATCTTTTCAAGGGATTGGTGTCTCCCGTCCTTGGGAGCTCCGGCCACACATCTGGGGCAGCCTGCTGTCAGCTGTGGGCCAACTAAGCAGAGCAAAATGACAAAGAAACTTCTTCCTCTCTTGAAGGGCATTTGGCTCTGGCTCTTATGAATGGCGCTGCATTTTCAGACGCGAGCCTTCGCTTTTGGGAGACAAGAGGTTGAACATCAGGCCACTCGGCCACTATCCATTCAGGCTGTCTCCTGAACGCAGTTTGAGGATGACGAGATGGCGTTCCAGATGCCGACCCCTTGGGTTCAGACCCTGGCCAGTTATATGACGTCCTGTACCTTGGTTTCCTGCGTGCCACGAGGGTAGAAGTACACCTTCCCTTAGGAGGGTTTTGAAGGTTAAATGTGATAATTGCCTCAGACACATGGTGGGGTGCTGGGCACTCAGTGGGTGCTGAGTGAATGTGGCAGTGCTGTTTCACGTGTGGAATGATGGGAACAAGCCCTTCCTCTTTCCTCGCTCACATTAGGAGAGAGTTTGGGAGGAGCTGGGATCGAAGAGAACACCTGGAGGAACATTTTGGTTTGGAGGTGGCTTTGGAGGTCCAGAGGCTGGAGGGGGTATGGGAGGGACATTCCACCTACCCCTACTTTCATCCAGTCTTTTCTCATGCACTAATGGAGCACCTACTGTTTGCAGGTATGCGTACTGCAGTTCAGGAGTCCAAAAAAGAAGCCATGAGGGGGCGCCTGGGTGGCTCCGTCCATTAAGCTTCCAACTCTTGATCTCAGCTGAGGTCTGGATTTCAGGGTCGTGAGTTCGAGTCCCTCGTTGGGCACCTCAGTGGGTGTGAAGCCTACTTTAAAATTAAAAAAAAAAAAAAGAAGAAGAAGCCATGAGTCCAGCCACCAGGCAGTACCTCCCACTTCTTTTCTCTGCCTCAGTTTCCCTGTGTGCCAGACAGGGGTAACCCCCATACCTCCCTTCCTTCGCGGGCCTCTGTGCACTTTGGGACAGCCAACAGGTGTGGGAACCACAGATGTGGGAAATGTTTGCCAAGCACAAAGTGGGGTGGTCTGGGGAGAGGGCAAAGGCCTGTGTGAGGCAGGGCGCGCGCAGGCTGCAGGGGCAGCTGCTGGGGCGGCAGGAAGGAAGGCGATGCTCGGGCTGGGCTCGCTGCCCCAACCGTCCTTCCCGGGCCGTGGATGGGGTCGGGGGGGAACATCAGCCGCACAGGAGGGGTCGCTGGCCCAGGCCAATTGTTCTGACCGGGGGACATCCCGCCACCCGCAGCTGGGGCCTGAGCGGGTTCTGTGTGTGCGCCCAGGGTCCCCCATGAGGCTGGTCCTGTGAGGTCAGCTCCTTGCCCCCCCCACCCCCCCGGCTGCCTGTGGGATCCTGTCACGCACCTCCCACTCCTCAGGCCGCCGTCCTGCCCCTCTGGCTGGGCTCCGTCTAGAAGGAAGCAAGGGGCTTAAAGAGCTCCCCGGCTTAGAATCTGAATGATCTCAGCTTCAGGTATATAAAGCCACACGTTCCAGACCAAAGCTCAGGAAGGCCAGCAGGTGCCCCATGAAGGTTCTCCCGAGGGTTCCGCAGTGGTGATGTGCTGGGCAGCTCAGAGTAGGGGGGTATGGGAGGTGGCCTGTCACCACCCACAAGGGAACAAGAGAGGAGGGGAGGGTGCCTCGAAGGTGCCGGCCCCGGGGGTTTCCATTCGCGCTCATTCACCAAACATTTTATTAAATATCCGCTATTCATCTGGAATAGCGTGCTGTGTGCTTGGGTAAAAAAATAAAGAGGGGAGCAACCCAAGCCAATAGGTGCACCTGTACCACGGGATAAATGCTCCTTTGGGGGAGCTGCTGGGTGCTGTGGGGCCACAGACGCAGTGGGCGGGCACCCGCAGGGGTAAGAGGAGGGGAGGCGTAAGGTGTGGCTCTTAGACATGGGGACCGGTGAGCTGATTCTCGAAGGAGTGGAAGGTTTATGCGTTTGACGGCGAGGCAGATGAGGGAGGCAGGGAACGCGGTCTGGGCAGGGGTGTGCGAGCAGGTGCATGCGGCCCGAGCGTGGCACATTCTGGGAGGTCTCTGGTGCAGCGTGGCTGGAGGAGGGGTGCAGGAGGTGGCCTGGGCCCACTCCCGTGGGTGCTCGCATCCCTTCCCTGGAGATTGGGGCTCGTCTGGAAGATGGGGAGTCTCTGGGCAGGTGTGAGCATGCGATTTGCCTCCTGCGGTAGGCACGGGACGGAGGGATGTGCAGGCCGCCCTGGCTCACATGCTGCATGTGCACCATAAGAGTATAGTGCAAGACGGGAGTGTTGCGGGGGGAGGGGCGCTGTGGCACCCCAAGCTGTCACAGGGCCAGTTGGGCCTTGACGGACAAGCAGAGGCTGTGGCAGAGATAGAAGCGGGGGGCGGGCAGGGGGAGGACGATCCAGGACGATCCAGGTAGGACAGGCTAGAGAGTTTGAAAACCCAGCTCCCCGCCCCCCAAAGAGAACTGTCCAGAGTAGGATGGGGGACAGGGTCCAGGGTCTGGTGGCTTTGTACTTCCTCCCTTGCTTGACACCCGCCCGGGGTCCCTTAGGGACTTCATGGTAGAGGTGGAACCACACGTTTGGGGATAGCGAGCAGGGGAGGGGCAGAGAGAGGGAGAGAGAATCCCAAGCCTACTCTGCACTGACAGCGAGGAGCCCGACGTGGGGCTCAAACCGTGAGAACAGGACCTTAGCCGAAACCAAGAGTCAGAGGCTCAACTGACTGAGCCCCCCCCCAGGACCCCCTCTCCCCGGACATGGCTTTAAAGCAGATGCTGGCAGAGTGGCTCCATGGCGACCAGTATTCGTGTTCACCCCAGCAGTGCCCATGTGCCCATCCGTGCCGCCCAGGCCGCGTGAAGGTGCTCGTTCCCAGACGGGTCACGCGGGCTGTCTCCATGTCCTCCCTCACGTCCTCCTCTGCTCCATCTGTGGGGTGGCCTCTCACCCGGGTCCCCACTGCAAAGTTCAGCTGAAGAGTCACGTCGTGCAGCCCTCCTTGCCTGACATCCCCTCACCCCCCCAGCCAAAGGGGCAGAGACTGGGCCGAGTCCCCTTGGGACTCTTCATTTTACGAACCCAACCAGCCACTTCTGGGGAACTCACCAAAGACGCCACCTGCTGGTTCCAAACTCCCTGCGACCCCAGTACTGGTTCCTTTTTTTGTTTTCTTTTTTGGTGGACATCAGTATGTCCCACTTGAACTTGCCCTTCCAACACCCGCAATCTGAGGCCTCTCTGGGCCTCAGTTACTTTATCTCTAAAATGGGGACACTGGGACTGTCCTTCCTGTCTTACAGCAGGAAGTCCTTCCTCCTCTCCCCTAGGGGTGGCTCGCCCAGCAGAAGACTTCCTGGGTCTCCCCTGAAGGAATCAAGCAGGCAGGCTGGGCCTTTGACGGGGGACGGGTGAGCAAAAGTAAGGAGGAGACGCCGGAAAAGTCCAGCCTCACCGTAGGGGAGACGCGCTTGACACCTGGAAATCACAGTAGAGGCAGAACTGTCAGCGTCCCCGTCACCACAAAACCTCTTGGCATTTGTGGCGTCTCTGTCTGTGGCATCTGAGAGCTGCTCAAAGCCTCAGGCGCCTAGGAGTGGACAGTCCCTGTCTGATGACCTTGGTGTCACCTGTGCCACCACCTACGTGCAGGGAGCAAGCCCAGGTGAGCTGCGTAGACCCGTCAGTCATCAGCAGGTGAAAGAAAATGTGGGGAGGGAGGTCAAGAGAAGCCAGAGGGGGAGGAAGCTAGGAGTGAGGGCGCTGAGGGGGCGCTGTTCCCATGGCATTCTGCTCCCCCCCCCCCCCCAGTTCTCCCCCCTGCAGCGGTGCTGGAAACAACAACGTGCTCGGAGGTCAGGGGCGGGATGGGAGGAAGAGTACAGAAGCCAGAAGGAAGCACGAGCCTGCGCCCTGCCTGCCTCTCGCTTGCTGCTTTCCGGGCTGGGCTGGGCTGTTATGATTGTTCCAGGATGTGGCCCAGGGGGGTTCATTTCCTTTCTTCCCCCTTGTGATAACAATGGCCCCTGTTTGCATGCCCAGGGTCGGCCAGTGTCTGGGACGCTTTCCCTCCATTGTGTCACTGCACCCTCCCGCCCACCCTGGAAGGCAGGGTGGGGAGCCAGACCTGTCCTTTCGGTGGCCAGGCTGTCGTCAGTGTGTGGGAGGCAGCCCTGCCACCAGCCCGGGGACCCTGAGGAAGGTGTCTTCTCTGCTGGGGCCGGATGTGGTCTTTTCATCCAACTAAGACACCCTGGGGACTTGACCTCAAGTGGGCTCAAGGGCTCTGGGGCTCCCCATTGCCCCCACCCCCACGGCCTCTGAGCACCTCTCCCCGTGCCGCCCGCCCGCTCTCTGGAAAGACTCTGTGCTGCTTTTCTTTCTGTCTTTTATTTTTTTAAATGTTTATTTTTGAGAGACAGAGAGAGAGACAGAGTGTGAGCAGGGTAGAGGCAGAGAGAGGGGGAGACACAGAATCCGAAGCAGGCTCCAGGCTCTGAGCTGTCCGCACAGAGCCCGATGCGGGGCTCAAACTCCTGAACTGCGAGATCATGACCTGAGCCGAAGTTGGATGCTTAACAAACTGAGCCACCCAGGTGCCACTGTGCTGCTTTTCTAAGCTGGTCCCGACCCCCATGGGCTCCCATGTCCCCAGCTGTGGGCCGCAGGGGCTCAGCCTTGCACTCCTACTTTCTCTAAAAATATAGAATCATTAAAAAAAAAAAAATCCTTTTCCATACCATTTGATAAATAGGAAAAAGAAAAAAATGGCCCATAAACGCAATATCCTCAAATCCCTCTCCCAAATCCTCATTAGGAGTTTGGTATTTTTCTTTTGCTTTTTTTTTTTTTTTTTTTTTGCTACATAATTTTTACTCAGTTAAATTATGCTTTACCAGGCTTTCTGAGGACCAGGCCCGTGCCAGGTGTGAGTGTACAGAGGTGACCAAGTGCCAAGACCAAGCACCTGTCCTTAAGAAGCTCAGACTCTCGAGAGCCAGCCTGTCTGGCTCTAATTCTTCCTCCACCTACTAGCTGTGTGACCTTGGGCCCACTGCTTTACCTCTCTGTTCCTTGATTTTCTCATATGTAAAATGAGGAGGGTAATGGTAATAATTTCATAGGGGGGTGGTGCACATTAAAGATGAGTATATGTCAAGTTCTTGGCCCAGGGCTAGAGCACAGAGAGGCACACGAGTGTTTGGTAGTGACTAGTGTGATGTAAGGGTACAGTCGGGCAGGAGGATCAAGGAGAGGAAGGACGCATCAGACAGACAAGATCAACGCGGATAGGCAAGGCGGTGCGAGACAGCACTGCTTTCTGGAATCTTGCGAGGTTTGGAGCCCAGTGGGCGGGATCAGTCGGAGAGGCTACGCGAGGAGTCAGGGGCCTTGCGGTCAAGCTTGCAGTTTGCAAACAGCACAGGGAGCATCCAGGACTTGAAGCCACAGAGCCTGTAACACCTCCACCTGCTTCCTGAGCTGTAACCTTTACCATCACTGCTTCTCATGACTCCACGGATTCCCTGGAGTAAACATAGTGTAACTTACAATTCCTATAATGTTGGGTGTAGAAGTTACTTCCGTTTCTGTGTCAAAACAAACATTGTTACCATACACACTGTTGCGTATGCCATGCCTTCTGTTTTGGGGCTTTCTTTTCCAAGGACAATTTCCTGTGCCTTCTTTGGGGTTCCTCCCCTCTCCTCTGATTATGGGGAGGGGCACGGGCACCCCAGCACCTCTGTCCTTTCCATTCCCAAGGGCGGGAGGAAGAAGGAACTTGACACAGGTCTAATCATTCTTAAGAAAGTTTTCATTTAACCTCAGAGCACACAAGAGGTGAGCATTGTCCTCACTTTAAAGGGGACACTGAGGCTCACAGCCCACTCACACCACATCTTATTCCTGATCACAAGAGGAAGGATGCTACCCAGCGGCAGAGTGCTTTCCAAACTCTGCAGGCATGGTCTCTGAGCCTCAGTTTCCTTGTCCGTCGGAGGGAAGGTGATCGGAGGAAAGGGGACTAATACTAATACTATTTATTGAACATTTGCGACCTGCAGGTTCTGTTCTTGGGCACTGTTATCGGGCTCGTGTTGTACATAAGGCCACTGAGACACAGAGAGGTTCAGTGACTTGCCCGAGGACCCACAGCTGGTAAGGATTTGAACATAGTTTTGCTCCAGCGCTCTGCCTCGTGTGGTTTTGTCAGAATGAAGTGAGACAGTCCCGTAAGGTGCTTGGCTCGGGGCCTGCTGCCTAGTAAGTGCTCAGTGATCGTCCCCTGATGAAATTATCATCGTTGACCCTTATTCCCTTCACAGGTTGTTCTTCCTAGGCTTCTTGTTCTTTTATCCCTAAGCTTGGTCCTGTCCTCCAGAGCTGGCCCAGAGTGTGGCCAGTGTCCACTGACCTGTCCTCTCCCCCGGGGCGCTCACACCCCTGTGCTCTGTCCTCCGTGTCCGAGCTGTTCTTCTGGCAGGTGACTTCCTGGCCCAGAGCCCGAGGGCCACCTGCAGCTAAATGTCACTGCCTTTGGTGGCCCTGCCTTCGGAATGCAGTATGCTTTCTGGGAGCATAGGAAATAGTGAGACTTCGAATTCTGCCATCCAAACTGGGGACAATTTCCACAGCAGACACTTGATCCCTTGAATCTGACACATAAACGTGTCTCCATCCAAACACACGATCGTGGTGTCCAAGTCTTCCCATTCACGTTCATTTCCGAGGCACTTGGCTTGGCGTTGCCTCCGAGCTCCTTGGAAAAACCAGCGGTGGCAGCGCCAAAACTTGGAGGCAGATACTTCCAGCCCCCCCCCCCCGCCCCCGATGGAGTGTGGGACGATCCTGTCCCCTTGCTGCATCCAAGAGAAATGGGACGTGGGCTTTGTTTGCAGCCTGGAAATGACTCGTGCCAGGCTTTCTCAACGCTAAAAACTTGATCTGAACTTCAGGGAGCAAGAACCTGTCCACTTGGACAGAGCAGTGTCGTCTATAATGTGTATTCACGTCTGCCATCTTCTTCTTTTTTTTAAGTTTATTTATTTATTTTGAGAGAGAGGGAGAGAATTCCAAGCAGACTCCATGCTGTCAGTGCAGAGTCCGACATGGGGTTCGAACCCACGAACTGTGAGATCATGACCCGAGCCAAAATCAAGAGTTGGACGCTAAACCAACTGAGCCTCCCTGAGCGATACAGCCCCACACTACAGATGAGGAAACTGAGGCCCTGTTGGGGAAACTGGTCAGGAAGCAGGAGGGTTCTGGTCCCCTGTGCGTGGTGGCAGCTCTGTAACTTCCCATCGGGCCTTCTTACTCCCCGCTCAGTGCTGTTTCTCTTTCTCTCCCCTCCTTTCCAGGTCCCTCCAGGCCCAGAGCCAGGGGAGTAGCCCTGGTGGGGAGCGATCCGGGAGCCTGTGCAGGACACTGCTACCCTTGGTGAGGTGGGCATGGGAGACCGAGCCCAGCTGACCAGAGACCCCGTTTTCTTCCAGACCGAGGGGGCAGGTGGCGGGGCCTCCCCACCTGCCCCGCGGAAGATGCAGTTCTTCGGCCGCCTGGTCAATACCCTCAACAGCGTCACCAACTTGTTCTCGAATCCGTTCCGGGTGAAGGAGGTGGCTGTGGTGGACTACATCTCCAGTGGCCGGGTTCAGGAGGAAGGGCAGCTGGTGCTGTTCCAGAACTTTCCCAATCGCACGTGGGACTGCGTCCTGGTCGACCCCAGGAACTCACAGAATGGATTCCGGTAGGTGACAATCAACTCCCACACACCTCTTTCCTTTGGCTCCTCGTGCTGGTGGCCCCTTGGGCAAAAAGCAGCTTCTCTGGGTTTAACATCTGAGGGCTCTGGAGCAGGGTTGGCGGGGTGTGGGGGGTACCTCCTAGTTTCTGCACCTTCTGGCCCGGCAGGGTCCCCACAGCGGGGGCCTGGGGATAGAAGAGCAGGCTTTGTCCTTTCTTCTGGCTGGACCCCTGCTGCAGGAGGGAAGGAGGAGGGCCAGGAAAGCCGAGAAGGGTCAGATCGGGTAAGGTCCAGGGGTCGTCGTAGCCCTGGATCTTTAAAGGCACGAGGGTAGAGAAGTGGCCAAGCACCCAGAATGCAGGGTCCAGAGGAGCTTGGCAGACGGGCACTGGGCCAGTGCTGATGGTCTTTTTGCATCGGTTCATCCATCTAGCCAGCCCACCATCCGCCCCTTCGCCACAGTGCTCAGGAGTCCCAGCCCCTGGGTGAGGCCCAGCTGGTGCTGTGAAGTGACAGAACGTGCTTTGGGTCCTCAAGGAACGTGCAGTCTTCCGGGGGAGGCCACGTGGCAGCCACAGCCACGTGTGCAGAGCTGTGGCAGGGGCGGGCGGTGGGGACACAGGAGGCGATCGCTCCCTGGTGGGCTACTCGAGCCTGGAATGAGTAGGAATGTGCCCGGCATGGGAGAATGGATAAGGTCGTTCCAGACGTGCAGAGGTGTGGTGGCGAGGGGGAGGGGGCCCGCAGGCTGACAGCCCGGCTTGGATCCCAGGCCCGGCGCGGGTGTGGGGCTTTGGTGAGAAGTGAGGCTAGAGGGAGCCTCCAGGGCCGTTCCGATCGAGGGGGCGTGCCGGCAGGATCTGAGCAGTAAGCTGGGAGTCCGTGTCCAGCCGACGGGAGGAAGGTGGAGGAGGCCAATCCGGGGAGGATCCAGGCCTGGCTCTGCAGGAAAACTGAGGCAGAGACCCCCACAGAGGGTGCTTGGGCAAAGAGCACAGCTCTGCAGGCAGTGGGGACACCAGTTTTAGCACAGCAGAGCTAGTCCCCACGCCGGGCACAGATGGGCCTGAGCTGACAGCTGCCCAGCTGGCCTTGGGCAGGACAGGGCAGGCAGGCTTCCTGCAGCTCCAGAACCCTCCCCAGGCCCACAGCTGAGCAGGCGGGGCAGGCCCCCTCTTCAGAGCGACACTCAGCTTTACTTCTGAGGCCCCCAACTCTGGGAGCTCTACCACCCTCCACCATCACCCAGGTCCTGTCTGCTACAGATGTCCCTTGAGCCCCTCTGTGGGCAGACTTCCATCCAGGGGGTTCAGCCCTTTGCCAACAGTTTATTAACTACATGTTTATTTTTTTCATGTTTATTTAGTTATTTAATAAAGGTAGAAGGACAGGGTGAAAAAAGGCCCTGTCCTTCTTAGGGGTTTCCCAGAAGTTGCACCCAAGCCTTTCACTTGAATCCCATTGGCTAGGACTTAGTCACGTGACCACAGCTCACTGCAAGGGAGGCTGGGACGGCAGGGGGAGGCTTGTGTTCCAGCCGCGTGCCAATCCAAAAGCCGGGGCTCTGTTATTCTTCATTTTGCTGCTGCCTCTCTTTCCGGGCCATGGTCATGATACACACAGACTCCAGCTGCTCCCCACCTCCCAGCCTCTGGCTCTGCCTTCAGTCTTCCTCTCCGCCCATCCTCTTCCAAGCTGTTGTCAGAGTGGATCTTTCCAGAGCACAAGTCTGATCACTGCCTCCCCTGCCTGACTCTTCGAGAAGTTCCTGTTTCCTTAACACATCAGCTGCTCGGCCTGGCTTGAAAGGGCCAGTGTGGTCAAGCCTCGCTCCTCGCTCTGTTCTCAGCCCTTGCCGCCCCATGCTCCTGGCTTTCACCCAGATTCTTACGCTGGCCTAGAACCCTTTCCCTTTCTTTGCCTGCCTCACTTCTACTTGCCCTTCCCTGACCTTCAGGCTGGAGCAGGTGCTGCTGCTGTGTGGCCCCACAGCACTGCATCCCTGCGCTCAGTGGACTGCCTTCCTGGTAGATACAAAGCCCATGGAGGCAGCGGCTGCATGTGTCTTGCTCAGCCCGGGACAGACCCAGCACCCAGCCAGGAGCCCGGCACACGTGGGTTTGCGAGATGAGCATGATGTATTCATGCGACTTTGACGGTGTTTTTGGAGGGATCGCTGTGCGCCGTGTCCTCTGTCCAGGGCTGGGGACTGTCAGATTCAAGGCAGTCGAGGAGGTGAGCTAGGAAGCAGGGGGTAGGTCCCGGAGAGTTGCAGAAAATGACCATGCCGAGGCCTGGGGTGTGTGACGCCAGAGCCCCGGGGGTTGTCCTAGGGGTAGTCATCGCGGGGTCTCCCCGCTGCTCCCAACCCCCCTGCAGTTTGTAGGAGGAAGGTTCGGTTAACTAGAGTTCTTCGGGGGGCTGACATTCTGTCTTTGAAAGGCCTCCCCCTCCTTCACTCGCCCGGAGGGCTCCGAGCTACCCCACAGCACACAACTGCGTTGCAGGTAGATGGCAAGGAGCCGCCTCCGGCCTCAGGCTCCGGGTCAAGGGCTCCCGGTCAAGGGCTCCCGGTCCTGCAGCTACACAGCTTCCCGATGGGGCAAGGAATCAGGCCCTTCTAAATCCTCCGGTTTTATTTACCTGAGGGCCCATAAGTAAGGACCCATAGTGTCCACACCGGGTGGACAGATCAGACCCAGGCGGGCACAGAGGGTGATGACGACAGTACTAGCATCCACCACTGCGTGTGAGGCGCCGAGGTCTAAAAAGTAACTCACTAGAGCCTCACAAACAGTCCCAGGGTGTAGGGGGTATTACTGACCCCCTCTTACAAAAGGAGGAGTGAATTTTAGTAACTTGCCCGAGTCACATAGCTGGTTGGGCGTAGAGCTGGGGTCCAGACCCAGCAGTCTGGCTCCAGGACCCAGGTCTTCCCCCCCCCCCCCCCCCCCCCCCCCCCCCCCCGCCAACCAGGCCACTCTGCAGTGCGGCAGTGAGCTGGGCAGGACTCCGCTCGCCTGGGCCCGTCCTGGGCGCCCCCGGCCCGGCGTGTGGTCCAGAGCCCTGGCTCTTCTGCTGGGAGCGTTGTGTGCGCGTTATGATAACGTCCGTGCTTATGTTCCTGCTGCGAATTCATCACCAGCTCCTGCCCTTCGTTTGTGACATGTGATAGTTGCACGTCACTGGTACCCAGCAGAAGCAGGGCTGCGCTTTCCAGGAATCCTAGAAAGAAATGATCAAAGCGGCACGAAGCAAATGATCTTTGCTTCTCGGAAGGGGACTGATCTTCAAGGTCCTCTGCACTGGGACGTTGATGCGTCAGCACCTCGGACAAGCCGAGTGGCCTGTGTCCTGGCCACACATCCCATGCCGGCTGCTTCCCTTTTCATCCAGCCCACAGCCCACCCTCTCTGAGCAGAGCCGGACACAGCACATCTGCCCTCCTGGGGCTCCCACGGCAGCAAGGAAAGGTAGATCCGTACCCAGCAGGCAGCAGGATAAATGTTATAATAGGAACGAGTGAGGCTCTTACGCTCCCCAAACAGACCTCCCCCTCTGACCCTCCGTTCTCTGTCCTGGTCGCCGCCACTCTTCCCCACCCCCTTTGCCTGACCCTCGGCTCCCTGCTCTGTGAGCGGGTCCTCACCCACCTTCTTCTCCCTTGGCGCCGTCCATACTTCTGTCCACCCCTCTTGCCTTGGATCGCTACATGTTTGTTTGCACATCCATGTCCCCAGTAGACCGCAGAGGTCCTGAGGGACAGCACCTGGGACAGAGGCCTCTCTCCCAATGCCCGTCGTAGTGCCAGGCCACAGATGCACGGTGTGTATTTGTTGCGTGTGTGTGGTTGACTGTGTCCACTGAAGATGGGTGTGTCTTTAACAGGAGGATTTGGAAAAGGCCTCTCGGGGGTATTTGGGTGAGAGACGAGCCTAAAAGGGGAAGGAAGAGTCCATCTGGAGGAGGTGCGGGGACAGGGCTCCACAGACAGGCACAGCGAATGCAAAGGGTTTCTCCTCCGTGCCGAAGCGCTTGTGCTCAGTTTTGAAACTGGACAGTTAGGGGCCTCTGTAGCCTATTGGTTTCTGCCCCTGCTTTGGTCTAGGACGCTACTGAAAGTCCCAGGGGACCGCTCCACCCCCAAATGCAAATGCATGGCCACATATTTGCATGCGATTTCCAGAAGTTCACAGACCCTCTGAGGCGCACCCACAGGTCATTCCCAGCTGAGGCTGAGGCTTCCCAGAGCTGTTGCCAGGTGGCTTTTGTCTCGGGGCTCAGTTCTAGAAGAGAGGGGAAAGAGAGCCCCATGAGCCCTCTCAGTGTTGTCTTTTCTCTGGATCTTTCACCCCTGGCCCTAACCCAAGCCTGGCTCTCCCCAAAAGCCTCAAGAGTTTTCTTTCCCGGTCTTTCCCCTGCTGGACCTGGAGGAGAAACAGGGTGCCCCTTACCCCCAGGCATGAATCATCAGCCTGTACTGCCTACACTCTGTCCTGGGGGTTCCCCACACCCCTAGGGACACGTGCCCCTGGCCCAAAGCACCGTATCACCATCACTGCCTGTCTTGACGCTCGGTGACTGTGAAATTCGCAGGGCACCCCGCTCGCACCCACGGCTCTTGGTCCCAGACCTCTCCCAGCCCACACGGCCATTCCCTGGGTCTTGTCACCACCAGTAACCACAGCTCTTCTGCAAGTACAAGCCCCCCACTTTCCACCCTTGGTTCTGTCTTTCCTGCTTCTTCTCCCTCCTCCTCTCAATGCCAAGTTCTCCCCCTGCAGACACAGACCGAGCCGCCACCCTGCTAAGGGCCATATCCCTCTCATGGACTTCACTTCTTGCCCTGCTGAAGCTGTCAGTATAATCACGCCTTGCACACCTTCTCTGCTTTCTTGCTTCTTTCTTCTTCATATTTGCTTGGCAAAACCCTAATGCTAGTTAATTCCAGTTCTGCACCGTGGTCGGAGGAGCTCCCCTCCATGCTGCCTGCTCTCACCCAAAAGTGCCAGCAGGTATGCCTCACCCTGTCCTCCACTTCCTTCCCTCCCTTCCCCTTCATGCTCGTCCGCAGCAGGCGAGTGTCCCCACCCTGTCTGCCCACACCACCTGCTCCGGCATTCTGGGCCTTCCCTGTTGTCACTGCAGAGGCCAGTCCCTGTCAAGGTCAACATCCCCTCATCCACCTCAGGACATCACTTCAGCAATTCTTTCCTCTCTCCTGGATAATTTCTCCCTCCTGCCTAGGTATTGTCCATTGCTATACAAATGTGCTGTGGCCTCTTTTTTTCCTTTTTAAAAAAAAAATTCATTCTTGACTTCATTTCCCCCCAGGCACTGCCTCTATTCAGCTGTCCCCAATTCCCTCCTCCTGTTCTGTCTCTTTAAACTTGTTAAAAAGAGTGAAATATGCCTCGTGTGGAAAAGTACATGCAGCTCAATGATCACAAATACCTCTTCACCCATGTCAAAACATAGAACCTTGCAGCACCCTGGAAGCCTCTCTTGTGCTCCCTTGTCTCCAAGGGTAACCATTAACCTGACTTGCTGGTCACTGCTTCTCTCTCTGACTTGTTTGCTCAGCATTTTGTTAGTGAGATTTCTACATGTTTTTGCGTGGAACTGGGCCTGACTTCTGTGCAGTACAATTCCGCTGTGTGGACGATATCACAGCTTCGCTAATTCATTTGGGTGTTGGTGGAATGTGGATTGCTTTTGGTTTTCTTGGTGTGTGTATATGTGGCGGACATCTATCGGGGAGTGGAATCCGGGAGCCAAGACCATGCACGTCCTGAGCTTCAGTGGATAATGCCCCTCTCTTTCCTGTCAGCAACGAAGGAGATTCCTGTTACTTCTGATGCATAGTGTTGCTAGCTTAAAAAAAAAAAAGTATCATTCTGTTGGATGTGTAGTAGTGTCTCATTGTGGCTTTAATTTGCCTTTGCCTGATTACATACGAGTTTGAGTACCTTTGGATAAGTTGATGAGCCATTTGGCAGTCCCCTTCAGTGAAGTGCCTGTTCTCTGCTCTTGAACACTTAAAAAAAAAAGAAGTTCTTTTTCTTACAGTTTTAGCATCTGTATTCAAATACACACCTTTTGTTGGCAATGTGTGTTGCAGCCATCCCCTCATGGCTTGCCCTTATACTTTCTTTTTTTTTTAAATTTTAATGTTTATTTGTTTATTTTAGAGAGAGCACAGCTAGAGGAGGGGCAGAGAGAGAGGGAAACACAGAATCTGAAGCAGGTTCCAGGCTCTGAGTTCTCAGTGCAGAGCCTGGCATGGGGCTCGAACCCAAGAACTGTGAGATCATGACCTGAGCTGAAGTTGGACGCTTAACCGACTGAGCCACCCAGGTGCCTCAACCCTTGTACTTTCTTCATGCTATCTGTTGATAAGTAAGAGTTCTTCATCTCAAGGAAGTCAGAGTCTCTGATTTCTTTTATTGTTTGCTTTCGTGTACTGTTTAAGAAATTTCTTCTTTACCATGAGGGGTTGAGGATATTTTTCTGTAGTTCTGTAGTATCTTCCGGAAGCTTTATTATTTTGCCTTTTGTAACTAGATTGATTATCTACTTGAAATTGACTCCTAGGTCATAACGTCTACTTTAAGGGGGTAGAAGTTCTAAGGCCTCAGCTGAAGGCCTTGGTTTCACCAGGGTCCTTCCAGATTGAACTTTAATCTCTGTTTTCTAAGTACTGAAAAACTGCCACAGTTTCTGCTCAGTTCTGTGTCCTTTCTGCTACTGTTTTCTGTTTGGTTTCTTTCTCTCTCTCTCTCTCTCTCTCTCTCTCTCTCTTCCCCTCCCCTCCCTCCCTCCCTCCCTTCCTTCCTTCCTTCCTTCCTTCCTTCCTTCCTTCTTCCTCCTTCCTCCTCCTCTTTTTCTTTTTTCTTCATGTTTGTTTATTTTTTTTATAGGTTTTTTTTTTGAGACAGAGACAGAGCATGAGCGGGGGGAGGGGCAGAGAGAGAGGGAGACACAGAATCGGAAGCAGGCTCCAGGCTCTGAGCTGTCAGCACAGAGCCTGATGCGGGGCTCGAACCCATGAACCATGAGATCTGACCTGAGCCGAAGTCGGATGCCTAACCAACTGAGCCACCTGGGTGCCCCCATGTTTGTTTATTTTTGAAAGAGAGAGAGCATGAGCAGGGGAAGGGCAGAGAAAGGGGGTCAGAGGATCTGAAGTGGGCTCCGTGCTGACAGCAGCAAGCCTGATGCGAGGACTCAAATTCACGAACTGTGAGATTATGACCTGAGCTGAAGTCTGACATTCAACCAACTGAGCCACCCAGGCGCTGCTCTGTTTGGTTTCCTGACATCTTGCTCTGCATAACTTATGAGAGAAAATGGCATGTGGAATTTTGGGCTTACTTCTCTGTAATTCCCTCAAGTTCTGGCCGTCTCAGAAGACTCTGAATACTGGCCTCTCTTTGCCTCGTGGTAATTCTGGCAGCACCTGGCTGCCTCCCAGCCTTTATATCGTGCATCACAGATCCCAGAGTGCCCTGAGTAGAAATGAGGGGCTTACCTCAGTGTGCTTCTCTCTAGTCTACCATCTTGGCCCCGTGTTCTTGCTTGCCCTGGGTTCCCTCCAAACACCATGTACTCATTTGCATTAATCCTGACTTTTATTTGTTTTCAGCAGGAAGGCTAGTTTGGTACAAGCTCCTCAGTCCTATCCAGAAGTAGAGGTTCCTCCACAAACTTGGTAGAGAATATTTATTTACATTATCACCGAGTCAAGGTATTTGCCAGATTTCCCCAGGACTTTTTGTTTGAACCATAGACAGTTAAAAAAAAATTTTTTTTAGATTATTTATTAAAATTTTTTTAGTTTTTCAAATCTTTGAATTTGAAATAATTTATTTTTTTAATAATAATTTATTTTTACTTTTTTTACTTTATTTTTAAATTTACATCCAAGTTAGTTAGCATATGGCACAACAGTGATTTCAAGAGTAGACTCCTTAATGCCCCTCACCCATTTAGCCCATACCCCCCACCCCTCCAGCAACGCTGTTTGTTCTCTATATTTTAGAGTCTCTTATGTTTTGTCCCCCTCCCTGTTTTTATATTATCTTTGCTTCCCTTCCCTTATATTCATCTGTTTTATATCTTAAAGCCTCATATGAGTGAAGTCTTAGGATATTTGTCTTTGACTGATTAATTTCACTTAGCATAATACTCTCCAGTTCCATCCACGTAGTTGCAAATGGCAAGATTTCATTCTTTTTGATTGCTGAGTAATACTCCATTGTATCTATATGCCACATCTTTATCCATTCATCCACTGATAGACATTTGGGCTCTTTCCATACTTTGGCTGTTGTTGATAGCGCTTCCATAAACATTGGAGTGCGTGTGCCCCTTCAAAACAGCACACCTGTATCCCTTGGATAAATTCCTAGTAGTGCAATTGCTTGCTCGTAGGGTAGTTCTATTTTTAATTTTTTTTAAATGTTTTATTTATTTCTAGGAGAGAGAGAGAGACAGCATGAGCAGGGGAGGGTCAGAGAGAGAGAGACACAGACTCTGAAACAGGCTCCAGGCTCTGAGCTGGCAGTCAGCACAGAGCCCGACGCGGGGCTCGAACCCACGAACTGTGAGATCATGACCCAAGCGAAAGTCGGACGCCTAACCGACTAAGCCACCCAGGTGCCCCTCTTTCCTGCTTTGTCAAAGATTAGTTGGCCATACATTTGTGGGTCCATTTCTGGGCTTTCTATTCTGTTCCATTAATCTAAGTGTCTGTTTTTGTGCTAGTACCATACTTTCTTGATGATTACAGATTTGTAATACAGTTTGAAGTCCAGAATTGTGATGCCTCCAGCTTTGGTTGTCTTTTTCAAGATTCCTTTGGCTATTCAGGACCTTTTCTGGTTCCATTTAAAAAATTTTTTTTAATGTTTATTTTTGAGACAGAGAGAGTGTGAACAGAGGAAGGGCAGAGAGACAGGGAGACGCAGAATCCAAAGTAGGCACCAGGCTCTGAGCTGTCAGCCCAGAATCTGACATGGGACTCAACTCACAGACTGCAAGATCATGACCTATACCAAAGTTGGACACTTAACCATCCGTTTATTTATTTTTTAGAGAGAGAGAAAGAGAGAGATTGAGAGATAGCGAGCATGCAGGGTAGGGGCAGAGAGAAGGGAAGAGAGAGAAGCCCAAGCAGGCTATGCACTGCCAGCTCAGAGCCCAACTAGGGTCTCAATCCCATGAACCATGAAATCATGACCTGAGCAAAATCAAGAGCTAGATTCTCAACTGGTTGAGACACCCAGACACCCCATTAAAAAAGATTTTTACGTGTATTTGAACCATAGTTTATATGTATCTATATGTATTTTGTTTGTATCTATATGTATTTCTTTTCAAGGTATGAGACTTTTCCTTCCCTTTTTTGTTACTGGTCTTTTGCTTAGTTTCATTGTAGTCAGAGAACATGGTCTAAATATTTTAAAGCCTTTGAGAGGCACATGGGGGGCTCAGTCGGTTGAGTGTCCGACTCTTGGTTTCAGCTCAGGTCATGAGCTCACAGTTCGTGAGTTCAAGCCCCATGTGGGGCTTTGTGCTGATGGTGTGGAGCCTGCTTGGGATTCTCTGTCTCCCTCTTTCTCTCTGCCCCTCTCCCGCTTGTGCTTGTTCTTTCTCAAAAATAAACAAACAAACAAACAAACATTTTTTAAAAGTAAATACTTTAAAGCCTTTGAAATTTGTTCAGATGTACTTTATGGCCCAGCTTACACCCAGTGTTTCTAACTTTTGTTTGCATGTGCTTGAATGTTTATTCTGTAGCTGATAGCATTTCATATATGTCGGCCAGGTCAGGTTGACTAACAGTTCTAGATCCAATAGGGATTTTTTTTTTTTTTGGTTTGATTGTTTAGGAGTAGTGAAAGTTATTAAAATATTTCAGTGTGATTGTGGATTTGTCTAGTTTTTTTCTTTTTTTGCTGAAATTATGAATGATTTCATTGTTTTTTAAATGTTCTATATCTTTTAAAAAATTCTGTCAACTTTGACTTAATCCTGGACTTAATTTATGATGAGGTGCATAACTTAATTGTTGTGTTTTCCTGGTGGATTAAAACTGTCATCATTAAGAATTGTCCCCTCTTGGGGTGCCTGGGTGGCTTAGTCAGTTAAGCGTCCGACTTCGGCTCAGGTCATGATCTCACGGTTCATGGGTTCGAGCCCCGCGTTGGGCTCTGTGCTGACAGCCAGCTCAGAGCCTGGAGCCTGCTTCAGATTCTGTATCTCCCTCTCTCTCTGAACCGCCCCTGCTCACACTGTCTTTCTCTCTCAGAAATAAATAAAACATTAAAAAAAATTTTTTTTTAAGAATTATCCCTTCTTTGTTTCCAGTAATGCTTTCCTAAACTACTTTTTCTCTTATCAATATAGCTTGCCCAAGTTTTTGGGTTAGTATTATAGATTGTATAATATATATAGATTGTATATATATTAGATTGTATAATATATATACAATATACAACATATAACGTAATATTAAAAATATATAAATATATACAGAAATAGTTCTTAAATATAAAAAACATATACGTATATATATGTGTGTGTATATATATACATATATATATATATAATTTCCTTATATTTTAAATCTTGTTTGGAGTATAGAGTTGTCTCTTTTCCTGTATTATCCTTGTCTGTTATTCCTTATGTTAATTTGGGACATGTAGTCTATTTCTCCTTCATATCATGCTGATACATTTGGGGCTAAATCTGTCACCTCGCTATTGTCTTTTTGTTGCCATTGTGCCACCTATTTTCTTTATTCCTTTCTTTCTTGTCTTCTTACACAGTTTCATTTTTGTTTTGTTTTAGTTGGCTTTCCTGAGATGCAGTTTAGAAAAATATGAAATTTACCAATGGGAAGTGTAGCATTTGATGAGTTTCGGTGACGGGGCACAGCCACGTGCCATCACCGCAGTGAAGACAGAGAACGTGTCTGTGAACTCCAGAGTTCCCTCCCCGCACCCCTGCGCTAAGTCCCCTGCACCCACCACCGCCCCTGGAAAACACTGACATGCTTTCCATCACTAAGGTTTTGCCTTTCAATCATACAGCATGAGATCTTACAACTTTTTTCCCCACTTAGTGTAATGGTTTTGCAATTCGTGATCATTTTCATATTAGGCCATTTGTCCCCTCTCCGTCAGCTTGCAAGTTATGCATTCTGTCATTCTCTTTCAGTGATAATGGCTGGGGGACAATTCTCTGTGGGTCTCTCATGTGTCTGTACGTCTTGCAAGCAGCGACACTGACTTCCTCTGTTTCAAGCTAGCTTTACAAGGAGGTTAATATAGCGAACAGCCTTAGAAGATAAGAGATCAGGTCTTTCCCTCAAGCAGAGGGGACGTTTGCTTTCCCCTCTCAGGGAATAAAGATCAGATCATCCTCCAGAACAAAGCCGAGACAGATTTGCTTATTAACAATCGTAGAGGGTTCAAGTTCCCCGCACTCAGGGTTTCTCTCTTCTAATGCAATGTGAGCAGGTAGCACCTGGCCCAGGGAACCAGCACACACGCTGATACTCTGGCTGCTGCTGTTGCTGTGAGTAATAAGTTGTCCATTGTCTTTATCCAGGAATCTCGTGTCTTCTGCCAGCATCCATGAAACTATGTCAGGCGAACTTGTTAGTTTGCAAGTAGGGCAAAGTCTGAAACTCTTCCCAGTTCTGGATAGAAGCCTAGAGATTGGAACATTCATCCTTGGCCTTACTGAAGTACAGCTGGTACTGTAGTGTCTTCCAGACAATAAACGGGCCTTAGAACTTTTTAACCCCATTATTCTCCCTCTAGGCTTCTATACCACTTATTTGTTTTAATTCTATTTTTTTTTTTTTTAAACACAGCAAGACATGATGCCACCAATACTTATTTAGTTTCACCCACCATATATGCCATTTTCGTGGTACTTCATTTTTTCCCTGGATCCTAGGCCTTCGATACAGGATCAAGTTCCTTCCACCTGAAGAAAATCCTTTTCTATTTTCTTTTGTGCAAGTCGGCTAATGACAAAGCCTCTCTCTCTTTCTCTTTGTTGATGTGACTAGTGAAATGTTTTAATATAAACTTCCTACTTAAAGGGAAGCGTGCTGATACAGAATTCTCATGGACGTCTATTTTCTTTTAGCTCTTTAACAATGTCATTCCATTATCTCTGGCTTCCCTTGCTGAGAAGCCAGCTGCCAGTCTTTGAAGACAACTTTCTCCTCTGCTATTGTCAGTATTTTTCTTCACATTTTGTTTACAGCCATTGTAATATGGGACATGTCAGTTGTTGCCGTGTTTCAATATGTTGACCGGTATGTGTCATACTCTGTTACTGCTGTGTAACAAGCTAGCCCAGAACTCGGCTTAAAACAACAATCAAGGGGCACCTGGGTGGCTCAGTTGGTTGATCGTCCGACTTTGGCTCAGGTCATGATCTCATGGTTTGTGGGTTCGAGCCCCGCATTGGGCTCCGCGCTGACCACTTGGAGTCTGGAGCCTGCTTCAGATTCCATGTCTCTCTTTCTCTCTGCCCCTCCCCTGCTTGTTCTCTCTCTCCACCAAATAAATAAACATTTAAAAAACAACAATCAGTTATTTGGCTTCACTGCAGGACCCACCTCTAAGATGAATCACTCACAACAGCAGGTTGGTCCTGGCTGTTGGCTGGGAGTTCGTCCAGGGCTGAGGGTCCAAGACCGAGTCATCCCTGTGGGCTGTGTCAGTCTCCCCACGGCATGATAGCTGGGCCCCAAGAGGAAAGAGGTAGAAACTTCCAGTCTCTTAGGGCCTTGGTCCAGAGACTAGGGTAGCATCCCTTTTGCCATATTCTGTTGGCAAATTAAAGGGCAAAGAGACATACGCCACTACTGCTCAATGGGAGCAGAGGGTCAAAGGATTTGAGGGCCATATTTTAAAACCCCCACAAGGTCCCCAAGTGTGGATTTCTATGCTTGTGTTTGTGTGGGAGAGCGCATGGATAGTTTCAGTTAGTCTAAAAACAGGCATCATCAATTTTGGAAAGTTCACCAATGTTAACTCTTCAAATGGAGCTTCTGTGCAGTTCTTTTTCTGTTCTGTTTCTGTGGAGTCACTTGTACGTACAGTAGATCTTTTCATTCTGTATTCTGTGTCTTTTCTCTCCTGTCCTGCATTTTCATCCCGAGGCTCTTCAGGCTTTTATTCTGTTTACGTTTTTCTGGCCTATCTTCCTGTTCACTAGTTTTCTCTTCAGCATTGCCCAGTCTGCTTTTTGTTTGTTTGTTTGTTTATTTATTTGTTTTGAGAGAGAGAGCACAAGTGTGGGAGGGGCAGAGAGAGAGGGGGAGGGAAAAGAGAGAATCCCAAGCAGGCTCCTCACTGTCAGTGCAGAGCCCAATGTGGGGCTTGAACTCACGAACTGCAAGATCATGACCTGATCTGAAACTAAGAGTTGGGCATTTAATCAACTGAGCCACCCAGGTGCCCCCCCTTTTTTAAGTGTTTTTTTTTTTTTTTTTTAAGATTTATTTTTGAGAGAGAGAATATAAATGGAGGAGAGGCAGAGAAAGAGGAAGACAGAGAATCTGAAGTGGGCCCCAGGCTGACAGTAAAGTGCCTGATGTGGGGCTCAACCTCACGAACTGTGAGATCATGACCTGAGCCGAAGTCAGACACTTAACCGACTGAGCCACCCAGGTGCCCCCGTCTCTTGAGTTTTGATTGTGTGCGACACTTTAGATTTGCAGCAGTGCTTTTAGAAATCACACTTTTAGAAGTGTGGCTTGCTGTTTCTTTGTGTTTGCTTCTCCCAGGGACCTGGCAACCTTAGTCCACCAGGATTCCCACCCACAGTAAGAGGTGGCCCGTCCCTGGCCTCTGGTCCCTGTCCCCTGAGCCCTCCAGCCTCTCAAGTGACAGCGGCCGTCAACACCAGGCTCACTTCCTGGTTTTCTGTGATCCCTTCCAGCCTGGCATTTCATCCCTGGATGCTTAGGTATCCAGCGCCTCAAGCAGATGGCCTTTTTTTTAATTTTTTTTTAATGTTTATTCATTTTTGAGAGACAGAGTACAAGCAGAGGTGGAGCAGAGAGAGAAGGAGACACAGAATCGGAAGCAGGCTCCAGGCTATCAGCACAGAGCCTGATGCGGGGCTCAAACTCACAAACTGTGAGATCATGACCTGAGCCGAAGTCGGCTGCTCAACTGACTGAGCCACCCAGGTGCCCCAAGCAGATGGCCTTTTACATTTTGTTGCACTTTTCTGGTTGTCCCTATAGGAGGCGTTCCGCTTCTCATTACTTAATCTGCCGTGGAAGTGGAAGTCTTCAGAGAGATCCTGTTTTCTTTTGGATGCTTCTCACGAGCATTCACATGCCTGACTCCACTTTCCCCGTTAGCTACCTCTGTTTGCTCCCCTCTACGACAGAACCCCTAAAACACATTGTCTGTACTTCCCCAATTTCTACATTCCGTTCCTTCTTAGACCATTCCACTCAGGCTCTGCTTGCCACCAAAAGTGTTTTATCGAAGCCGGCAGTGTCTTACTGATGTTAAACCCAGTGATCAATTTTTAGCGTCATTATGCCTGGCATAGCAACCGCAGGTAGCGTGGAGTATTCTGATGTTAAGAGATTGGTGAGATGAAACAAACACGAGCCAAGGAGAATGAGGAATGACTTCCTTCCGTATCCTCTTTTCTTTGTTTTACTCTATAGCACTCATTACCTGGCAGTTCGTTTAATGTACTTTGTTATTTTGATTTTTACCTTATTCGTTGTGTTGATCTCGCCCATAAAAACATGGGCTCCGGGAAGGCAGGCGATGTCATCTGTTTTGTTTTACCCCTCCATTTGGAACAGTGGCAGGTGTTTGGGGTGCCTGGGTGGCTCAGAGGGGATGAGCATCTGACTTGGGCTCAGGTCATGATCTTGCAGTTTGTGAGTTCGAGCCCCGCATCGGGATACTGTGTCTCCCTCGCTCTCTGCCCCTCCCCTGCTCACACTCTGTCTCTCTGTCTTTCTCAAAAATAAATAAACATTTAAAAAATTAAAAAAAAGAGAACAGTGGCAGGTGCAGAATACATACTCGGTAGATATTTGCTAAAGTTACACGCTCTTGAAAGGAACAGGTGGGGCTTGTTAAGCCAGCCACCTTTGGGCACCACCTCCGCTGGCCCGGCTGGCCACTGGACCCGTGGAGGTGTGTAGGCCTATATGTTGGAAGTCCTGGTCAAAACTTCCAGTGTCTTCAATGTCAAGTATCATTGTGACTATTAGTTTTTCAAGTGCTGTTACTTGGTTATCCCACCTGATTCTTACAGTACCTCTGTGAGGTAGGTGACACAGGTGCAATTAGTCCCGTGTTTCAAATAGGACTGGGGGAGGGAAGGAATTTTCCCAAGGTCACACAGGTGAATAGCAGACCCTGGAGTTAAATACAACTCTTTAAAAATTAAGGGCTCCTAGGTGGCTCGGTCAGTTAATCCTCTGGCTTTGGCTCAGGTCATGATCTCACAGTTCGTGAGTTCAACCCCCACGTTGGGTTCTGTGCTGACAGCACAGAGCCTGGAGCCTGCTTCGGATTCTGTGTCTCCCTCTCTATTTGCCCTTCCCTCGCACACATGTGCACTCTCTCTCTTTTGCAAAAATAAATAAACATTTAAAAATTTTTTGAAAAAAATGAATAAGGTTTTTTTAATTATAAAAATTATATAGACTCATTGTAGAAAATTTAGAAACTTCAGAAATGTATAGGGGCACCTGGCTGGCTTAGTCAGTAAAGCTATGACTCTTGATCTCGGAGGTTGTGAGTTTGAGTCTCATGTTGAGTGTAGAGACTACTTAATAAATGAACAATTTTTTAAAGAAGAGAAATGAATAAAGAACATTTAAATTATTATAAAGAACATATAAATTAACATGTACATTTTGACATATTCACTTCCAGTTTTTTTTTTTTAATGTTTTATTTATTTCTGAGAGAGAGAGACAGCATGAGCAGGGGAGGGTCAGAGAGAGAGGGAGACACAGAATCTGAAGCAGGCTCCAGGCTTTGAGCTAGCTGTCAGCACAGAGCCCAGCGTGGGGCTGGAACCCACGAATTGTGAGATCATGACCTGAGCCAAAGTCAGAAGTCAGACACTTAACCGACTGAGCCACCCAGGTGCCCCTTTCCAGTTTTTTTTTTTTTTAACACCGTTTATTTCACATTGTATCATACCAAATTTGTATCTTGCTTTTGTACTTAACATTACAAAATAACATTTTATTGTTCTTTAAAAAAATGTTAATGTTTATTAATTTTTGAGAGAGATGGAGTCAGAGCACAAGCAGGGGAGAGACAGAGAGAGGGAGACACAGAATCCAAGGCAGGCCCCAGGCTCTGAGCTGTCAACACAGAGCCCAGCATGGGGCTTAAACCCATGAACGGTGTGAGATCACTACCTGAGTAGAAGTCAGATGCTTAACCAACTGAGCCACCCAGGTGCCCCGAGGCTGTTTTTTAAATATCATATCTTAATGGTTGCATAATATTCCATCTCATAGATGTTTATATCACAGTTTATATCACATTCCACTGCTGGACATGGAGGTTAAACACTTATTCACTTCCTACTGTGTGAGGGCTGGAGACTTGAAGCTGGGGCTCTCAGATGTCATAGTCAAATTAGAAAGGGGATAGGGGCGCCTAGGTGGCTCAGTTGGTTAAGCATCTGACTTCGCTCAGGTCATGATCTCACATTTCGTGGGTTTGAACCCCACGTCGGGCTCTGTGCTGACAGCTTAGAGCCTGGAGCCTGCTTCAGATTCTCTGGCTCCCTGTCTCTGTGCCCCTCCCCAGCTCATCCTCTGTCTCTCTCTGTCCCAAAAATAAAAAACGTTAAAAAAAATTAAAAAAAAAAAAACTTAGAAAGTAGATATGACAGGGCTTTAGTAAAATAATGTTTAAAAGCATCATGTGATGATATTTTTAAACAATGGAAAAGACAAGATTTTTATTTTTTAAATTCTTTTTAATGTTTTATTTTTGAAAGAGAGAGAGAGAGCCAGAGCCAGAATGAGAGTGAGAGTAGGGAGGGGCAGAGAGAGAGCGAGACACAGAATCCAGAGCAGGCTCCAGGCTGAGCTGTCAGCATAGAACCCGACACAGGGCTTGAACTCACAAACTGTGAGATCATGACCTGAGCTGAAGTCAGAACACTTAACTGACTGAGCCACGCAGGTGCCCCCAAAAAAAATATATATTTTTAAATGTTTTATTTATTTCTAGGAGAGAGAGAGAGACAGCGTGAGCAGGTGAGGGTCAGAGAGAGAGGGAGTCACAGACTCTGAAACAGGCTCCAGGCTCTGAGCTGGCAGTCATCACAGAGCCCGACGCGGGGCCCGATCCCACGAACCGCGAGATCATGACCTAAGCGAAAGTCGGACGCTTAACAGACTAAGCCACCTAGGTGCCACATCCCCCAAAATATTTTTAAATAAAAAGAAAATCCTGACTCTGTTTAGAGATGTGTGCATGTGTGCATGCGCAGTTGTACGTGGTGGGGAGGGGAGCCCAGCCGGAACGGGGCAGTGCTTGGCCAGAGGCAGGCATTGACCCACGTGTCGGGGAGACCC
Organism: Hyaena hyaena; assembly: GCF_003009895.1. NCBI lineage: Eukaryota > Metazoa > Chordata > Mammalia > Carnivora > Hyaenidae > Hyaena > Hyaena hyaena. The sequence continues at coordinate 606,802 of NW_024080912.1, forward strand.
AAGGCCCTGACTCCCGCGAGGGTGTGGGCTGAGGCTGGCTCAGTCCCATGTCGTCCTCCTGTGTCCCTCCTCCACAGACTCTTCCAGCTGGAGAGGGAGGCAGACGCCCTGGTGAACTTCCAGCACTATTCTTCCCAGCTGCCGCCCTTCTACGAGAGCTCCAGCCAAGTCCTGCATGTCGAGTCCCTGCAGCAGCTGACCGACCTCATCCGCAGCCACCCCAGCTGGTCGGTGGCCCATTTGGCCGTGGAGTTGGGCATCCGGGAGTGCTTTCACCACAGCCGCATCATCAGGTGGGCGAGGGGCCCTTTCCAGGTGGGCCAGGAGCGCCGGCCCCTCGGGAAGGGGTGTGTGTGTGTATGGGTGGATCTGGGGAGCTTCCGTCCTGCCTCAGTTCCCCTCTGCTGGGCAACCTTTCACTCCAAAAGGGACAGTGTTGCCTCTGAGTGGGAGCAGAGGAGTGCTGACCTGAAGCCAAGAAGGAGAAACGTAGGGCACGACAGGTGTCAGCACCCCCGTTGTTTTATCCCCACCATGAACTTGAATCCTTCCAACACCCACACGAAGTGGCACCCTCCCCCCAAGAGACCGTGTGGCCCGTGCAAGGTCGCTCCGCCGGAGACAGCTCAAGAGACCTCAGATCCTTGCGTCTCCTTCCGAAACCACTTTCTTTTTTTTTTTTTTTAAATGTTTTATTTATTTCTAGGAGAGAGAGAGAGAGACAGTGTGACCAGGGGAGGGTCAGAGAGAAAGGGAAACACAGACTGAAACAGGCTCCAGGCTCCGAGCTGGCAGTCAGCACAGAACCCGACGCGGGGCCCGAACCCACGAACCGCGAGATCATGACCTAAGCGAAAGTCGGACGCTTAACCGACTGAGCCACCCAGGCGCCCCTCCGAAACCACTTTCTTGCATGCAGCCCTTCGGCCAACGCTGCCATCAGCGGAGGCGCCCCCGAGAGGGACCGTGCGGGCCCCGCCGCAGGACTGCGCCTCGCCTGCTCGCCCTCAGGTGGCCGCAGCTCCGGTCGGCTCCCAGGCCATGGGCTCGAAACCCCAACCCCTCAGTGCCCTTTGCAGTGTACAGGCCTGTTCAGCACGCTGTGTGGTGTCTCACCCCCCCCCCCCCCCCCCCCCCCCCCCCCCCGGTTCTGTCCCTTTCCTGGGGCGGCACGGCAGATATCGGATCCGTGCCTTTGCTGTAAATCAGGGTATTGAAGCCCGGAAGGTTAAGCCTGTTGCCCAAGGCTAATGAGATTCCTGCCCTCCGACCCTCTCTACGCCATGCCGCCCGCTTCCGGCTGGTGTGGCCCTGGGACACGTGTCCCATACCGAGGTGCCACGGGACAGCTGCTGAAATCACATCAGACCCAAGTAAATGGTGAACTAGCCCGAAGTTCGACCCAGCCGGCCTGAGCGTGGCAGGAATGGCCTTGAGCTCAAAGCCCACTTCCTTTTCTGCACTTGAGTTTCTCAGCACCCCTCTCCTCTTGACCCCCCGCCCCCCGCAGCTGTGCCAATAGCAGGGAGAATGAGGAGGGCTGTACCCCCCTACACCTGGCCTGCCGCAAGGGTGACGGGGAGGTCCTCCTGGAGCTGGTGCAGTACTGCCACGCCCAGATGGACGCCACCGACAACAACGGAGAGACTGCCTTTCACTACGCCGTCCAGGGGGACAATTCCCGGGTGCTGCAGGTGAGCAGGGCCACCGGTGCTGGCAACACCCCACCGTCGCCACTTGGGCCCCCGAGCTCCTTCCTGGAGGGCGCACCCTCCTCTCCTCCCCTTCTCTCCTGTGTTCCGACAGGGAGGCATGCCCTTGGTCACTGTGCTCTGACCACCCTAGGGAGGTCCTCTGCCCCAGGACATGAAACCAGAGGCCCCAGCCAGCCAATCAGTTTAGTTCAGCTTGTCCCGAGCCCCTGCTGAGCCCGACCCTGCCTGGGTGAAATTTCAGCCTTGCCTGGAGGGGCTCACGGTCCGGTGGGACCTGAGCTTAGCTTTTCACAGGAACTCAAAACTCCATCAGGCTCCTGCAGACTCTTTGCACCAGATGCAGCCCTCCTGTTAAATTTCTGATCACCTGGGCCGAAAAAATGAAAGTAAAACTTGCAGGGGGTGAAGGAAAGGCTGCTTTATATATCAGATGGAAAAGACAGAATACCAGACCGTGTTTTATTGCCCAGGGTTAGTTAGAAGAGGCTTCTAAAGGTTCTGTCCTTCCCTGCGCTGGCATCGGAAAGGGACTACATTGTTCCAGAAAATATGGGTTTATATCATATGATTAGTGCTCAGGGGAGGGACTTCAACACGCACCGTGGAGCCGGTCTCGTTGCAGAGGACGCGCACATTCTGTCTTATCAAAGGTGTCCCTTACCACGTGCTGGTCTCATGCCCGGCCCTGTGCGGAGTGTTTTGTGTTCCAGTTAATTCTCCAAAAAGCCTCTGTGGGCGGGGTCATCATCCTCTTCTCTCTGCCAAAGAAACTGAGGTTGATGGGGCGCCCGGGTGGTTCAGTCGGTTAAGCATCCAACTTCGGGTCAGGTCACAAGCTGGCAATTCGTGGGTTTGAGCCCCATGTCAGGCTCTGTGCCAACAGCTCAGAGCCTGGAGCCTGCTTCGGATTCTGTCTCCCTCTCTCTCTGTCCCTCCCCCACTCCTGCTCTGACTCTCCCTCTTTCTCAAAAATACACATTAAAAGGAAAAAAAAAGGAGGGGGGGCGCCTGGGTGGCTCAGTCAGCTCAGTCGGTTAAGTGTCCGACTTTAGCTCAGGTCATGATCTCACAGTCTGTGGGTTCGAGCCCCACATCGGGCTCTGTGCTGACAGCTCAGAGCCTGAAGCCTGCTTCAGATTCTGTGTCTCCCACTGTCTCTCACCCTTCCCTCCTCTCTGTCTCTGTCTCTCAAAATAAAGACATTAAAAGAAAATAGAGAAAAAAGGGGAAAAAAAAGACACTGAGGTTGAGTGAGGTTAAGAACTGTGTCCAGGGAGGGGCAGAGCTGTGAGTGGGGTTGTGGCCCTAGAGGCAGGCCTGAATGGAGCCTGTTGACAGGCCCAGCTAGGTGTCACAGGCAAGCAAGAGCTGTTAATTAACTTGTGAAGACAGCATTCAGCCGCAGGTGAGGAAATAAAACCTCCTGGCTTTCTTCATAATACTGTGGGTTGTTTTTTTTTTTTTAATTGAAAAAGTAATACCAGCCAAATAACTTCAAGCAGGAGAGACGAAAATACATGGACGTATACAGGGGAGAGAAGGAATCGCTCCCGCTCAGACCCCCAGTGCCCACCCCGTGGAGCAGCCCCCTTTTAAATTTTACCAATTCAGAAATTTTTCATAAGAGCTACAGCGATGCCAGCCCAGCCCCCAAGCCACCTGGCACAGCTGGCCTCCTGTTAGCCTCCAAGCCTCCTTTCTCTGGGGCTTCCCTTAATGTTCCCACCAGTGCTGTCTCCTCGGCAGACTTCCCTTCCCCTCAAGTTGGCGGAGGGGACTGGCCCCGACGGTGCTGGGGAAGGTCACACAGGGGGCTTGTCTCTGTCGGGCTCCATCCACCCCGGTGTCTGCTGTCAGCTCCTAGGGAAGAACGCGTCTGCCGGCCTGAACCGGCTGAACAACCAAGGGCAGACGCCTCTGCACCTGGCCTGCCAGATGGGGAAGCAAGAGATGGTGCGCGTGCTGTTACTCTGCAATGCCCGGTGCAACGTCATGGGGCCCACCGGCTACCCCATCCACACGGCCATGAAGTTCTCCCATAAGGGGTAAGACCTCACCCCCGCCCCCACCTGGTTGGCTGCCTCTCTAGCTCTCACCCCGCTCACGTCTCCACGCCCAGGTGAGCAGTGGCCGCCCCAGGCTCATGGGGGGAGTGTATCAGTGCCAAGGGCCGACCCTGGTGCAAAGAGAGTGCCCGATGAACGCATAGCGGGTATGAATCTCTGTCCAGAAAGTCCGCTGTGACAAGAGTTGGGCGTTCCTGTGTTTTCCATAACACACCTTAATTTCTGGCCACCAGCCTCCCTCTACCAAACTAGAGGAGAACAATCCAGATCTTGGCCGGGGTCGTCCCCTTTCCACCACCGCCCCCAGGTGGTCCTCCTGGGCTGGAGGCATGTACAACCCCAGGGAGGGGCCCCCCAGACCAAGCCCACCAGCCCAATGTGACCCCCTTCCTGGCTACAGTGCTGCTCTGTGTGGCTTTGCCAGCTTCCTGGCTTGGAGCCCGGGGGTGCTTGGCAGGTGGTTTGGGGGCCCGTCATTCCTGGCTGGCGGCACCGCTGGGTGGCAGGTACGAGGCCCATGCCATGGGGAGCTCCAGACCAGTTTCACGTTTCTCCCCTCCTCCCGGGACCTGGGAAGCCCTGGTGTCGGGAAGATTCTCCATGTGGAGTGTGGGTATGTGTGTGTGTGTGTGGAGCGGGGGGGAGGTGATAAAAGAGATGAATATCTCAAAATATTGCCCAGTGGGAACACCAGCTGGAATGGCCGACTGAATGGATGAATGAGGTAGTTGGTCCCGCAGTCTGGACGCTGTGCTGAGCGCTGGCCTTAGAGAGCCGGAGAAGAGAGTGGCTCTGGGACAGGAGACACAGAAGTCACCAGGTCCTTCTAGGCCATGCTAAACAGGAAGGGGGAAGAGCAGAGAAGGCTGTGCACACATGGCGGGGGTGGGGGGTGGGGAGGGAGGGCAAGCCTGGCCGTCCCCCAGGCTCTTCCTTTCCTGGAGTCTGCCCCCACCCACTGTGCCGGCCCCCATGGTGTTGCCATCCCCTCAAAGGTCTAGTCCAAGCTGGGGCCAGCCCACTTTTCCACGATCCTGCTCAGCCCCAGCCGAGATGGAAAAGAAATTTCGGAAAGGCGGGGCGCCTGGGTGGCTTAGTCGGTTAAGCGTCCAACTTTCGCTTAGGTCATGATCTCGCGGTTCGTGGGTTCGAGCCCCGCGTCGGGCTCTGTGCTGACTGCCAGCTCAGAGCCTGGAGCCTGTTTCAGAGTCTGTGACTCCCTCTCTCTCTGACCCTCCCCTGCTCATGCTGTCTCTCTCTCTCCTAGAAATAAATAAAAATATTTAAAAAAAAAAAAAAGAAATTTTGGAAAGGCTTGACCAAATGACTGGAGACAGGCCTGCCACCTTGCCCCCCGCCCCCCTCCCCACCGGTGGTCAGTTCCCCGGGTTGCAGGTTACACCCCGAGTGGGCACGAGTGGTGGGTGATGCTCCATTAGAGCTGGGAGACGGCATGGCGGGCCCGCTCTTGCTCTGCTTCAGCTTCCCCAGGCCGTGCTGTCCAGGGGCCCCGTGATGCCCATGTGGCTCCTTCCTTAGACACCTCTAGCTGCCTTCCTCTCTCCCCTGCCAGGCCTCCCCTGTGGGGCTGGCAGAGATGGCAAGAGATCGCTGCATGTTAGACGACGCAGGGGGCCTCGCACTTTGGGGGTGCCTTACTGCTGCCACCGCCGCGGCCTCCCGGGTCCCCCACGGGGACCTCCCTCTGCCGCCGCGTGGCACTCCGGGAGTCACAGGTGTTAGGGCTGCAGAGAGTGGTGCCGCCCCCGCTTCCATCTGGGGAGCCCCTTTGCTGATGGCGTCAACCCCGCTGACCTTTATAGAGCCTGGTTTGGGCCCGGGGACTCGACGTTCCCTTTGCAAACTGTCTCCAAGGTTCATTAGCGTCGTGCCACGTATCAGAGTTCCCTGCCTTTTTAAGGCAGAATAATACTCCATGGTCTGGATGGACCACATTCTGTTTTCCCCTCCATCTGTTGAAGGACACTTGGGTTGTCTCCCCTTTTGACCGGTGTTGCTAGGAACGTGGGTGTACAGGTATCTGAATCCTTCCTTTCAGTCCCTCTGGTTGTACACCCAGGAGTGGAAGGTCACTGCAGCCTTAATTGCTCTGCCCGTGCTTCCCACAGGATGCAGGTCACTGCAGGGAACAGCAACGGCAGAGGACCTGGGCATGGAGTGACCGTGTGCCAGGTGCAGAAATGAAATGTCTTCTCTCCCTTAACCCCCCGCCAGTTCGGCTAGGACTGTGCACACGGCCTCGGCCACTGTCCAGAGATCACCAGTGAGGAGGCTGGGGCTTGACTCTAAAGCAAGCACTAGTGAGAATGATCATTGCCGATTGGAGTTATCAGGGAAGGCTTCCTGGAGGCGGGGGCTCGAGCTGCGCCTACAGGGGCTCAGGATACCTGGGACATACCATAGTACACATGCTGGTTGGTTTTGTAGCAACTCTATTTGCAGAAACTCTTCTTCCCCAGGAGTTGAAGCCCCAAGTGGTGGCCTTTTCCAGCCCTGGGCCACCTCTTGCCACCCCACGGACTTCTAGACTTCCCCTTGGCTCCTCTTCCCCCCTAGGTGTGCTGAAATGATCATCAGCATGGACAGCAGCCAGATCCACAGCAAGGACCCTCGCTACGGAGCCAGCCCCCTCCACTGGGCCAAGAACGCAGAGGTAGGCAGAGTCTTAGGGTGAGCGGTGGGGGGTGGGTCAGGGTCCCAGGGCCCCTTGTTCCTCTGCTGCCGGCAGGAAGGAGGTCCCCGAGATGACTCTGTGGGGGTGGGAGGTGATCTCCTAGTGGTCCCGCAGGCGCTGCCGCTCTCTGGCCCAGGGACGACGTCCCCTCTCTCAGTTCTTTGCACATGAATTGCGGGTCCTGTGGCCTGGCTTTCGGAGATGCGAGGTCAGCGAGGTAATGTGGGAGAAAATTCTTCATCAAGCGCCAGACTGAAGGCGATGCTGGTACTGGCTGCATCCACAGAGGGCCTGGCTGGGCAGGGGTCCCGCAGCCTGCCCCTAAACCAAGCTCCGTGTCCCTGGGAGGGAGGGTCCCTCGTCTCCAGGAAGCACAGCTCAGCATGTACTTGGATGGCTCCAGAGACTTTGGTCTGTCATGAGGGGCCAGGAGGGAAATGGCCAGATTGCCATCTTCTGGAGGGTGCCTCCTTCCTGTCCGGAGCTAGACACCAAGTCAGGCCGCTCATGTATGCATTGTCATTCATTGTCATCCCTCGGTGAGGTAGGGACTTGCATTTCTATTTTCACAGAGAAGTGAGGTATAGAGGGTATGGCGGCCCACCCAGGCTCACACGAGCGGGAGGAAGTGAGGCTGAGCTGTGGGCTCGGGACTGTCAGGCCCCAAAGGCCACGCCTCTCTCCCTGTCGCAGGCTCCCCAGGGGTTGTGTGTTGCTAAGGCCCAGGGGGTGGTGTCAGACTTTGGCAGGATCCCAGCGAAGGTCACAGGGAGCCTGGCAGTTCTGGGACTTTGCAGAAATGCGTGGGGTCCCGGTCGCTCCAGGAAAGGACCTAGAAGCCCCTTAGATCAGCCAGCACAAATCAGCTTTCTGTTCTCTACTTCCTGGGGTGCCGATGGCATAGGAACTAACGTGTAGGGCCACCCCCAGCCTGGGGCCTGCCACCTGAGTTCTTGTTGTGAGTGCTTTCCAGAGGCCCGGGGTCATACGGCCTCTCGAGGGGGCGGTGGCAGCGCCGGTGCCGCCAGCCACTGCCGCCCTGAGTGCCCGCCGCCTTGGGCGCGGCCCCTGTCTTCTGCAGATGGCCCGCATGCTGCTGAAGAGGGGTTGTGACGTAAACAGCACGAGCAGCACAGGGAACACAGCTCTGCATGTGGCCGTGATGCGCAACCGCTTGGACTGCGTCATGGCCTTGCTGACCTACGGGGCCAACGCCGATGCCCGCGGAGAGCATGGCAACACGCCGCTGCACTTGGCCATGTCGGTGAGCCCGTGGCGGGGGCGCTGCCTGCCCGTCGCTCCCTCCCTCGACGCCTTCTTCCTGCCCGTGCCGCTCAGAATCTTCTTACCTTCCTACATGCCATTCAGACCTGCCTTCTCCCTCAGGAACCTTCTGTGTCCCCCTTTCAGCCCAAAGTCTCCGTCCTCGACGCTCCCGTCCCTCTGGCTCCTGTGTCCCCCATTTGACAAGTGCGTGAGGTGCCGGCTCTGGCTACCCACTGTGGCCTTGGGCAAGTCACGTCACCTCTGCCAGCCTCGATTTCCCCATCCAGAAACCAGAGGTGTCGGTACCCACCTAGCAGAGCTGGTGGACGGAGTGAGCAGTGGGCCCTTGATAACCCCAGGAGGAACGTCCGGGCGACACATGCGGTACCTGGCATCAGTGGGCGCCCCTCAGATGTCACTTCTCCTCTCCTGTATTATTATTAGGGAAAAATACTCATCTGCATACTCTTTCTATCTCCTGGAGAGGAGGGGCGGTGGGGGGGTGGGGCTATAAGCTCCCGGGAAGCAGGGTCTGCTTGTACATCTGGTGGCCCGTGGTAGGTGTTGGCCGCTGCTCTTGGTTTATTATAGAGCAGAGTTCCTCCCCCTAAAACCTCGCCAGTCTGGATAGACAGCTAGAGTGTGAGCATGATGAATACAGGGAAGGGAATATTACTATCTTACGGATGTGTGTGTATACGCATTCCGCATTCCGTAACAATACCATGTATTACATAGGTATGTTCAACAGATTTCCAAGCGATGGAATTGGAGAGGCATCTGGGACTCTAAAAGAAGTAGATTTAGGGCAAACTCAAAGATATGTTTTATAGCAAAGGCCATCATTGGTAGACACTGTTGCCCTGGGAGGGAGAAACTGAAAATAAAACCATGGCCATTTTCAGCATTGAATGAGTCCTTAGAATGACCAAGTTCATCAGTTCTCAAAATTTGGGGTCTATGTGGTCCCTTTATACTGTTAAAAATTAATTATTGAAGATCTCAAAGATTTTTTGTTTATATGGATTTTATCTATCTATATTTACTAGATTGGAGATTAAAAATACGAAATTTTCAAAATATTAGTTCATTTATTAAAATTTTTTTTTAATGTTTGTTTATTTTTGAGAGAGAGAAAGAGAGCATAAGCGGGGGAGGGACAGAGAGAGAGAGGGAGACACAGAATCCGAAGCAGACTCTAGGCTCTGAGCTGTCGGCACAGGACCCGACACGGGGCTCGAACTCAAGAACCGTGAGATCATGACCTGAGCTGAAGTCGGCTGCTTATGTGACTTAGCCACCCAGGTCCCCCTCAAAATATAAATTCATTTAAAAATAACAATTCATCAGTCACCAGCTAGCCTAAATAAATAGCATTTTTATGCAGAACTTTATTTTCCAAAACGAAAAATAAAGGAGAAGAGTTGGCGTCCTTTTACATCTTTGTGAAACTTTTTAACGCCTGGCCTCAGAGAAGACATATTGAACCTCCTATTTCTGCCTCATTTATACTGTAGCAATATGTTGTTGAATATATGTTGGGGGATAAGAAGAAAATCCGGCCTCCCAGAGCTATGTTGGAAAAGATACACAGTTGCACCTTTCCAGAGAATCATGAATATTCTTTGATATTGCACCAAAACTGGACAAAGGGTAGTTTCTGACAAGTCAGTTGCAGTGGTCAGAGCAACCATTTCCACGAACTTTTTGCACTTTGTTACATTAAACGCTTTATTCTGCTGGTATCTCTTGCACTCTGCATGGGCCTTTTACCCATGCGTAATTTCCTCGGGTAATACTGGTCCACCGTGTATGCATAGAAACAGTGACCCATTTCATCAGACAGTATCAAAACCTCGCACTTGTAAATATCCCCACTGATCTCATCAGAAAAGTCTTTCAAGTTGGGGCAGCTGTTAAGCCTGTCGTGGCATACACAAGTTTTCTGGAATTGCCATTTCTGTTTGCAAGCTTGAATTTTATCATTGGCACAAAGTATTGTCAGATGTTTTTCCTGAAGTGCCAGGCTCCCTGCATTCATTTTTTTAAAATATATTTTTTATTTATTTCTAGGAGAGAGAGAGAGAGACAGCGTGAGCAGGGGAGGGTCAGAGAGAGAGGGAGACACAGACTCTGAAATAGGCTCCAGGCTCTGAGCTGGCAGTCAGCACAGAGCCCGACGCGGGGCTCAAACCCACGAACCGCGAGATCATGACCTAAGCGAAAGTCGGACGCTTAACCGACTAAGCCACCCAGGCGCCCCCCTGCATTCATTTTTGAGAACACGTCTTTTGGATACCCAAGGCTGAACAATTGTAGTTTGTCTGTCAGTCATGGTCTCCAGTAAAAATGGTGTTCTGGGGGGGAAAAAGCCACATGGTTCTACTCACAACTCAAGCAAATCGTAGACACGCTTTTCCTCAAGATATCAGTTGTACTCTGGTATGCCACAGACATGCCCGTACACCATGTCAGATTTTAATAAAATTAGTTCTTAATGCTCCATGAAGGGCATTCCAAAATGAGAACTGGCTTTTTAATTGATTGGTTGATTTTTAAAATGTTTTTATTTAATTTTGATAGAGACAGAGCATAAGCAGGGGAGGAGCTGAGAGAAATGGAGACAGCACACAGAATCCGAAGTGGGCTCCAGGTTCTGAGCTGTCAGCACAGAGTCCAACACGGGGCTCAAACTCATGAACCATGAGATCATGACCTGAGCTGAAATCAGAGTTGGCCGCTTAACCAGCTGAGCCACCCAGAGCCTCTAAGTTGGCTTGCCTTTAAACCGTCCTTAAATTTATTTCGGGAAATGTTCTAGAAAGGAAATGTTCTATTACTGCAGTAAGTGGTAAACCAGCAACATGAAGGGAAATATATAACTAATATAAAGACAGAAACATATAACTAATGATTCAAGCATGCGTAGTCACCAGTGCCCATATAAATCCAATGTACATGAACCACTATTTGGAAGCTGCCTTCTGGACACGCCTCTTCATTCTCTAGGCAAGAAGATTAGGCTCCAGGAAGAGGGAGGGGATAAGACCAGAGCCTGGTCTCCAGGCAGCCAGTTGATTGGTCTGTTCTGGGAAACCACGCCCTACCCCGCCTGCCCAGCCTCCAATGTTAAATGCACAGTGCACTTAGGAGGGAAGCTGCACTTGAAGGCTGTGGGAGGATGTGTGCCCAGTTACCCCTAAGAAGCGGCACCCTGGACCTGACGGACAGGACAGCCTTCCCTTTCCCTGCTCCCCCTTTGCGGCTGCTCCTGAAAGTGATCAGCAGCTGACCCTTCAATGTCCCCGTGGTCCCCGGAGCAGGGGTCATACATGCATTGCTTCCTTCGAGGACCTGGTGGGGCTGGTTCCTGGGGTGGGTCACTTCCAGCTTCTGCCCGGGTTATTCGATGTGGGGGGAGGGGGTCTGAAGGGTTCGAGCACCTTCTGCCGTGCCTGTGAGAGGCCTGCCGATTCGGTGGAAGAGGCTGGCGTCCTTTTTCTCTTCCTTTCCCTGAGCTGTTGGGTGTTCCCCTCACTCTGTCCCCAACAGAAAGACAACGTGGAGATGGTCAAGGCCCTCATTGTTTTTGGGGCAGAGGTGGACACCCCAAACGACTTCGGGGAGACTCCTGCACTCATAGCTTCCAAGATCGGCAAACGTAAGTGCCCTGCGCTCTGGTCCCAGAGTTGGGCGGAGGGAGGAGAGTGGGTGGTCCCAGCCGTCAGGCACCAGCATCCTGTCCGTACCCACCCCACTTGCTCCCTGCTTGTGGGGGGCACCTGAGAGGCTGAGAGGGGATGCTTCCTGTGCCCAGGCACAAGGGCCATAACCAGTAGATGGAGCCCACTGAGGGGCTTGCTAGGTCAGTGTCCTCTTCTGTGCGGCCCTCATCCTGCCTCAGGGCACCTGGACTCCGGGGGAGGCAGGTGGGGTAGGAGGGAGCAGCGTAGAGCTTCTCGTTCCCTGAGGAACTCGCGGATGGAGCCGCTCGCAGAAACCCCTGCAGGTGGATGCATGCCCGACGCCACACGGGTCTGTGCACACGGCCTCGTGCACGCGGGCTGAAGCAAGAACTGCATGCTTGCTTGGCGAGCCCCGGCACTGGGGCTGGAAAAAGACCATCCTCAGCAGAAGCCCGGGCCCCCTCTGGGGGTTTTGGGGGGCCATGGAGGTTGCTGTGGGTGCACAGGGCAGTGTGTGCGCGCACATGTGCGCACACTCCTTCTTGTGATGTCCTTTTTAGTTACCCTTTTGGATGAGGCCCATGGGCTGGCTGGTCCCTTTGAGGCTCTGGAAGGATCGATCTCTGCATTCAGCAGTTTTGAGAATTGTTGCACATGCAGCTCCGGCAGGGGGCTCGATCCCATGAACCACAAGATCATGACGTGGGCCAATATCAAGAGTAGGACTCTTAACAGACTGAGCCACCCAGGCGCCCCATTGGTTTTTTTTTTTTTTTTAATTGTTTTAAAATTTTTTATTTCTAGCTGTTTGTGGTACTTTGTAGAAATGTGTGTATGGAAGTGGGAGTCCTGTTTTCTTGATCGGAAGTGAAAGGAAAAAGGGGTCCCCAGATACTCAGACTGGGTCACCTCGACCTCCTTCCAGATTCTTTGGCCAACCTCAGCGCCTGCCCTGGGGCCCCAGGAAGCTATTGAGCTGGAGCCGACTGGAGCCAGCACACCCTTTCAGGGTGGGGTCAGGCCTCCGGGACACCCCCCCCCCCCCACGTACACAGGCCGCCTGGTAGATGAGAGAGGGGACCATGTGTGGAAAGGAGGGGCCTCTCACTTGCCTGTTGACATCACTTGTGATCCTGTGTGATCTCCCCCTCCCTGAACCTTACTAGTTGTCACCAGGAAGACGCTCTTAACTCTGCTGAAAAATGTAGGGGCCGACTACCGCCTCCCACTCATACAACGGGCCCCCTCGGAGCAGTGCTCCACCACGACACATCACTTGTTCTCTCTGGAGAGATCTCAGCCCCCACCGATCAGCTTAACCAACCTAGGTAGGCCTCCTTCCTGCCACACTCCCCGCCCTCTAGGCGGTCCCCAGGCGCTGGGATCAGAGCAGTCTTGATCCGAAGGAAACCGGGGCCCAGGGTAGAAGTCGTTGAAAGGAACAAGGAAGGCTGGGGCAGGATTTGCCTTCCTCTGGAGGCAGCCAGCACCCAGGGAGCGCAGAGGCCTGGGGGGCCGGGGGAGGGGTCCCTGGCTAATGGCCCGCAGTCCATTTCTCCTGAGAGGATGCCCTGAGCATGGTCTCTGGTCCGGGCATCCCCGTGGCCCCGATGAGGTGAGCACTTTCACGGCCTCTTCTTGTGAAGTTCAGGGTGGGCAGTGAGGAGTGCTGTTGGGGTCCGGCACCCCTGGCCCTCTGGCTTCAATGAGGGGTGTGTCTGCCTCGCTGCTGTTTCTCTGTCAGGCCTGGGGCCCGTGTGTCTGTCCCCTGCTGGCCCTTTGGCGACCTACAGGCTTTTGAACATAGTCAGGGAACCTGTATCTGCCCCTAGGTGTCCTTGGTGCCCGTGGAGATGGCCCCCAAGGGGATGGGGTCCCTTCTCTGGGCTTTCTGGGGGCTGACCCAACCAGGGCCGAGCTTGTGTGAGAGCAGGGTCCCCTGAACAGGGCAGGCGGGAACCAGTCCTTGGCAAGCTGGCCTTTGTTCCCCCTGTTGTGGAAGCGCACACGGGCACCTCCAGCGTGGAGAGCCCAGCCGAGCCAGGAGCCAGGAGAGACAGCCAGTTAGTCGTTCCGGCTCCTCCTCTCTGCTCCCCGGCCCATCCCCGTCTAGGACCTGCCCCCCAACCCCATCTCTGTCTCTCAATTTTACAGGCAGGCAGTCACCCAAGCCAGGCCGGATGGTGGGCCTGGGGCGCGGCGTCTGATGGGTAACGCCCTGGGCCTGGAGGGGCTGCAGAGCCTGCCCGGCCCCGAGTTAGCTGTAGCTCTAGCGCCCTCTTCTCAGCCGCCTGCCCGGGCACGCACCATCCTTGCCACCCTCCCCCTGGTGCTCTGGCCACTGCCTCTCCCGACCCGTCTCCGCTTGTCTCGCCCACCCTCCGCCGCTCGCTCTGGTGAGGGGGAGACGCACTGCCTTGCAGCCTGCCTTCCTGCTTTGCTGCTTCTAGACTCTGCCCAGCGGCGCGGAGGGCACTCAGAATCCGATGCCATGGCGGTGCTGGCCCAGGCCCCCGCCTGCGGGGGTAGCCAGTCCATCGGGCAGGTGGGCTCTGGCCCAGAGGAGAACTTGGGCAGAGTGGTGGGTGCGGCCGATCTAAGAGGCTGCTGAGGAAGGTTCCAGACCTGGGATCAGGGCGAGCAGCTTCTGAAGAGTGGTTGGTTATCTCCCTGAGCTCATGGGTTTAAACCCCAAGAAGCATCCTGACTCATTCCTTTTGGCTAAATGACCTTGGACAAGTTACGTAGCCTCTTTGGGCCTCATCCATAAATTGGGAATAAGGATTCTGGTGACGGTGGCTGTCAGCAGCTCTACACTTGCCTGATGCCTGAAAAAGCGCTCTGTGAGCTGAAAAGCGCAGGACATGGAAGGGTTGCTTATGCCCTGGGGCTTTGGGGGGAAGGCACTGTGGAGAATCTGGGAGCTGGCCAGGCGGGGGTGGGGGTACTTCTCAGAGCAGGGGGCCACCCTCTGCACCCTAGCCCATTTCACCCCAAGGGGCCGGTGGCCTCTGGCTCAGCTGTGTCCTGAGGCAAAGAGCCCTTCCTGGCCACAGGGAGCAAGGTGCTCCCCCCAGGGCCAGCAGTGTGAGGGCTCAGCTCCAGATTGGCTTTTAGGGCTCTTGGAATGGGGGGAGGGCTGGCACCCGCGTGGCCCCAGCCCCCCCCCGCCCTGTGCCTCGCAGAGCTGCAGGACATCGTGCACATTTCCCGGGCCCGGAAGCCAGCGTTCATCCTGAGCTCCATGAGGGACGAGAAGCGGACGTAAGTGGAGTGGGGGGAGAGGGGCGGCATGCACGAGGCCCCTGTTTGGTGCCCTTCAGCAGGCTCGGGGCTGTCGTCTAGTCCACACCACGGCCCCGTGAGGTGGCTTGTGTCCTCTGAGACGCCAAGAGACCGGGCCTCCGGAGAGCCGGGGTCTGCTCTCATCGGTGGCCATGCAGGCTGCGGGTTACGCGACAGAGCTGGCTGCAGGCCTGCCCCTTCCCTCCCGACCTTGTGGCGGTTCGTTGGGGGATGTCACCCAGATCCAGATCCCTTCTGTGATGCTTCCCTCTGGCCCCTTTGCCCCGGTTCCCTCCACAGGGCTGGCGGGGTGGGCGGACTTCCCCAGCACCTGCTGTACATCCAGGCCGGTTCCGGGAGGCAGGCCTTGGGTGATGGGCACAAAGAGCAGAAGCCTTTGTCCCTGAGGGCAGGCCCTGGGGCCTCAGGAGCAGTACCTGCCAACATGGCAAGTTCCCGGCATGGACTTGTGTGTGTGTGTGTGTGTGTGTGTGTGTGTGCGCTCGACTGCGTTCCAACTTCCCTTCCGTTATAGAGGTGCTTTCTGTTCGTTTATGACTGCCCCGTGTCCCCAACAGCTCTCCTAGGGAGGGAGTGGGATCCTTGTTTCGCACAGGCAGAACCTGAGCCCCTGAGAGGTGGAGTGCCTTGCTCAGGGTCACACCGCGAGTGTCAGAGCGGAGACCGTAGCCCCCCTCTTCTGAGTCCTCCGAGTCTGTGCCCTTTCTGCTGCTGCTGTATCTGTAGCCGGCCCCCGCAGGGCAAGTTCTCAGCCTGCAGACACAGCCCCTGCTCCGAGGGCCCGGCAGCGGCAACAGGTGGTTCTGCCCGCCCCCCCCCCCCCCCCCCGTTGCCTGAAGGGTTGGCTTTCCCTTGGTGTGTCCTACTCATTTCCAAGGCCACCCCATAATGTGCACCGTGGGGGTTACACGTGCTGCATCAACATTCTGGCTCTCCGCTCCCACCGCATTTCCTGCGTGTACGCACACACACCTGCACAGGGGCTGAGGAAGGTACCAGAGGGAGGCCTGGCATGTCCCGACCAGGAAGGGGAGAGGAGGCAAATTCTCCAGTAGGACCCGGATGGTTTGCAGGCGCCTGAGTCCTCTCCCTGGAGGTGGGACTGAGGCGACCATCAGGACAGCCCTGTGGGGACTGTGAGCCACGTAGCCCGGCCTCGCTCCCTGTGGGCTGGTGTCTCCATTGTAAGCCCCGTGTCCTCAGAAGGGTCTCTTGGTGTTTGTTCCGGCCTCTCTGGTCCTGGTGACAGTGACAGCCTGGCATCCCTTGCCCCACTCTGGGCTTGCTGCGGGGCTGGGCAGCTTGCCCAGGAGGACCCTAGACATGGGCCACGCAGGCCTCCTTCATTTACCAGCTAGTCTATGGGACGCCTCCCGAGTGCACCGGAAAGGCAAATCTTTGCAGAGCCGGGCTGTCCCTGCCCTACGGGCGGAAGACAGTGACCGCAGGAACAAAAAAACCCTGCTTATGGGAGGGAGAAGTGCTCTGCAGCAAGAAAGTGGGTGGAGAAGGAGCTCCCTGAGCTGGAGGGGGCTCATGGCATCAGAGCAGGCTTCTCTCTGGCGGTGACATTTAAGCTCAGATGGAAGGATGAGACCAGAGGAAGCTTCTGAGTCTGAGCACAAACCGTGGAAGCCTTAGGGCAGGGAGTTGGGCAGGGCAGGACTGAGGGAGACGCGTCGGGGCGTGTTGCCGGGCAGGTGACCCAGGAGTCAGCATACTTCTGCCCCCCCCCCCCCACGTCCGTCTGGGTCCGGCCACATCGCTTCTCTATCTTGTGACTTTGGGTGGTCACCTAACCTTTGAGCTTCATTCCTTCACAGACGTGCACAGGGCTAGCAGGGAGCGTCTGCCTCCAAGGGGGTTGGGACATTTAAGTGAATTGATGCTGGCGGAAGCCCCGCACAGCGCCTGGCACAGAGATGGTGTTTTCTCCCTGCCCCCCTCCTCCTCGCCACCACCGCTCCCGGCCACAGGATAGCCCTTCCCCCAGCCTTGTTTACCCCAAACAGTCTTTTCTCAGGCTCCTGCTTCCCGTCAAGCCCGGACTGGGAATCTCAGCCCGACCAGACCAAAACCTAGTGGGAGACATAGACCCCAGCGTCTGCTGAGGGGGCACCTGGCTCCTCCCTTTATCGTTCCTGCATTTTCCCCCTCCTGAAATGCCATACGTTTATTCCCTCACTGACTGCACTCCCCGCCTCCACCCCCCAAAAGCCCAGCAACACCCGAGCTCCAAGGGGCCTTGTCTCACATGCTCACAGATGCTCAGGGACACAGGGTGTAACGGGCCCTCTTCCCTCCCGCTGCTCTCCCCACCACAGCCATGACCACCTGCTCTGCCTGGACGGAGGGGGCGTGAAAGGCCTCGTCATCATCCAGCTCCTCATCGCCATCGAGAAGGCCTCGGGCGTCGCCACCAAGGATCTCTTTGACTGGGTGGCGGGGACCAGCACAGGAGGCATCCTGGCCCTGGCCATTCTGCACAGTGAGGGCGGCGCCCTGGGCGGTAGGGGCAGGGTGGGGGGTGTTGGGATCTGCCCTCAAGTTGGGCTCAGCTTCTTTTCAGAGTTTTGCAAAGAGAGTCACCGGGGAGGGGGAAGGCCCTTAAGCCCTTTGTGGGGTGGGTGAGGGGGTTGGGGTCTGAGGCCAGAAAGAGAAAGGCTTGGAGGTGGGCCAGGGCATGGCGCCCTGCCCTGCATGGGGGACAGAGCAAGTTGCCTTTCAGTGTAGGAACCATTTTTATATCAGTTGCCTCAGACTCGTTCCCAGAGCCTCCAGAACCTGCTGGAAATAAGGCAGACCATCCTGATGGCGATGGCGTGGGTGGTCTCAGGGATGAGGAGCCACAGAGCCAGAGAATGCCAGAGCCCCGGCCTACCTGTCTCATTTTACCCCCAGGGAAATTAAGGCCCTGGTGAGAGAGGTGACCCGAGGTCACATAGCCCGCCCATGGGGTTACTGGGGCTGGGTCAGTTCCCTAGGCTCTTAGCCCATCACTTCCCAAGGCCACAGGGCCTTGCGCTGCAGCGCCTCATGTACCAGACAGTCTTCTGGACAGTTCTTGTCTCCATTCACGCATTGTCCCCTTTGTGGAACTTTCTGGGCTGCGTGATGCTGCCTGTGGGGGGGGGTGGGGGGGCCCTCCCAGTACCAGCAACCACGCAGGCAAGAATTGTCCTCTGCCTTGGCATCCCTGACCTGCCACCCTGCCCCAGCGCCCGGGGGCACCCCGCCCATGTCATGAAGGCACCAGGAGAGGACCCTCCTGCGCCCAGGCCAGGCCTGTGCTGGGCACTGGGGACGTGGGGGCTGAGTCAGGTGCAGGCTGCAGCTGCAGCTCGGGAAGCCCCGGTCCCCTGGGGGCCAGCAGTTCAGGGACATGTGGTGGCCAGCTCAGGAGGTGGCTGAGAGCAGCGTCCCACGGAGCTCCGGGAAGATGAGGATCATCAGTCAGCAAACTGCTAGTGCCATGGACCCTGCGTCCCCTCCCTGGTCTCCAGTTCTGCCTTCCATGAGAGCAAAGCCATCTCGGATCTGCCTCTGCTCCGTGGGGCATGAGGCCCGCGCTGGAGGTCCAGGCCTCCTCCAGAAAGGGTCACTTTCTTCTTTAGACTCCCGGGGGCCATGGGAGAGATTTGAGAAGTCACCCAGTGCAGCTTCGCACTCGGGCAGACACCCTCCTGTGCGCAGCCCCCCTGCTCGCACAGCCCAGGCTGGGTGAGGCACGCCGGGCAGCCGGGTGCCGGGTGCGGCCTGCCCCTCCTGCCTGTCCTCAGAGGCCCACGGCACAGGGCCGGCCCTTCTATTCTGAGCCAGATGAGGTGGCATCTAGATTCGATTCACAAGCCCTTATGCTCCCAGGGGCCTATTTAAGGAAAACAGTACAAAATTGGGAACACAGAATTATGCACAGAGGCTCAGGGCTGCTGAAGGGGACTTGTCTCTGCGGAAAGTTCCCGAGGAGAGAGGCCTGGGAGCCCCGGTCCCCCCCCGCCGGCCCCCTGCCTGCCGGCCGCCGTCCTTTTGCACTGTCGGCATGGCCCCCGTGTCTCCCCGACCTTGTTCCTAGGCAAGTCCATGGCCTACATGCGGGGTGTGTACTTCCGCATGAAGGATGAGGTGTTCCGCGGCTCGCGGCCCTACGAGTCGGGGCCCCTGGAGGAGTTCCTGAAGCGGGAGTTTGGGGAGCACACCAAGATGACCGACGTCAAGAAACCCAAGTAAGGCTTCTCAGCGGGAGCACGGTGGCCGGGGCCCCGGCTAGGCCGCCCTTCCGCTCTTCCCGGGGGGCAGAGGGTTTGCTCTCCCGGTCTGGTTAGAGCCGCGGGGCCGGGGTGGTGAGAAGCTTCTCAAGTGAACCAGGGGCTTCCGGAGGACACCCAAGGACACCCTCACCCCGGGCCTGCTGTTTCCCCCTCCCCGTCCCGGTCAGAGGGGGGCGCTGTGCCATTTGCAGTCTGGTTGGGAAATAACTAACCTGAAAAGTGACAGCCATGCAGGGCTGCAGGTGCTTGAGAAGTTCCAGAAGAGCCTACAGCCCAGCTTTTCGTGTCTGTCTGCCCGCCAGGCTTGAGCTCCCTGAGGCAGAAGCATGGCTGTCTGGTTTTTGTTGTTTTTGTTGTTTTTCTGTACCCCCAGCATTGGGCACAGTGCCTGCCCCAGAGCAGGGCATCGAAAAGTGTTCATGAGCTGACTGAGTGTCCAAGGAAGTGGGGTGGGTAGGGGGAGAGAGAGAGAGAGAGAGAGAGAGAGAGAGAGAGAGAGAGAACTGAGGCCTTGAGGGCGAGGTGGTCATGAGGGCTTCCTGGAGGCAGTAACATATGAGTGGGGCTCTAGAAGATTAGGGAGAATTTCTCTTCATAATAAAACTTTTTTTTCCCCATTTAAGAATAAATACCCAGTCTTTTAAGAAAATCTGGCAAATACAGAAAGTAAAAAAGAAGGAAACTCTCATCCATATAGTAAAACCCAAAAGATAACTATTCTTGTTTATATTTTATTTACTTTTAAAATTTTATTTATTTCGAGAGACAGAGAAAGTGGAGGAGGGGCAGAGGGAGAGAATCCCAGGCAGGCTCTGTGCAGTCAGCATGGAGCCCGATGCGGGGCTCGAACTCACCAACTGTGAGATCGTGACCTGAGCCAAAACCAAGAGTGGGGCAGTTAACCGACTGAGCCACCCAGGCGCCCCTGAAGATAACTATTTTTAAAACATTTTTATATGTTTTTTCCCAGACATTTTTGCTCTTTTTTTAAATGGTGAAATAGAACGTACATTTAGAAAAGTACATAAACCAGTTCAGCGAATAATTATAAACCAAACACCCACATAACCACCAGCCAAGTCCAAAAACCCCTTGAGCATGTCCCCGGCCCCGTCACAACTCCTGCCCTGCCGCCAGGGGGCGCTGTCCTCCCGACTGCTGGGACGTGGGCTTCCTGGATTTTCAGTACCATCTCACTACCTGTGACTGCAGCCCCGAGCAGCGTGGTTTCCGTCTCGCCTGCCTCCGGGCTTGGACAGACTCATTTTATGTTCTCGCTTCCCTGCGTCCATGCCACGTTTGTAAGTGCGGCGCCTGCTGCTGGGCGAAGCTGTACCACATTCATTCCCATTGCCTTGGAGGACTCCCCCGGGGGGCGATGCCCACAGTTTATCTCTCCTAGTACCTTCCACGGACATTTCGGTTGTTTCCACCTTGGGCCTCTGGGGAGGCGTCCTCCCGTGGACACTTCGGGACCTGGTTTCTGACCCACGCGTGTCCACGTTCCCACCTCTCAGAAAATGTATGGCTTCAGCTCGTAGATTTGGACCAACTCTTTTTTTTTCAAAGTGTGATTTCTGTTTTCTCTGCCAGTAGCCATGTTTGGGAGTCCCTGTTGCTCTGCATTCTTGCTTACGTTTGATTGTCAAACATTTTTATCTTTACAAATGGGGGGGGGGCGGGTCTAAGGTGGTGTCTCCATGTGGCCTGAATTTTCATTTTCCTGATTTGCTATGGAAGTTAAACACCTTTGTATGTGTTTAGAGGCTGTTTGCATTTCTTCTTTTGTAAAGTTCCTGTTCAGATGTTTTGCCTATTTTTGGTAAAATGGGGTTGTGGGATTTGGGGGTTAGGAGACTTCTGTGTATGTATGTATCTTTTTATTTTTAAGCAATCTCTGCTCCCAATGTGGAGCTCAAACCCACAACCCTGAAGGGTTAGGAAGGTTCTTAATGATTTATTTTATTTTAGAGAGAGAAGGTGAGCAGGGGAGAGGGGCAAAAGGAAAGAGAGAGAATCGCAGGTTCCATGCTCAGTGTGGAGCTTGATGGCAGGGCTTGATACCATGACCCTGGGATCATGACCTGAGCCAAAATCAAGAGTAGGACACTCAACCGACCGAGCCACCCAGGTGCCCCAGTGATTTTTATATCCCGAACACTAATCCTTTGATGTATATATAGATTTGGAATCTTATATATAGATTTGAAATCTTTTCCCCCTCTCTGTGGCTTGGCCTTTCCTTCTCTTTACAGTGTTTTGTTGATGAATGGATTTTGTTTTAAGTTTATTTATTTTGAGAGAGAGAGGGAGAGCGTGAGTAGGGGAGGTGCTCAGAGAGAGAGAGAGGAAGAGAGAGAGAATTCCAAGCAGAATCTGAGCCCACCAGGGCTGAGCCTGACACGGGACACAAACTCACAAACCACAAGAGCCTGAGCCCAAATCAAGAGTCAGACACTTAGCCGACTGAGCCACCCCAGCGCCCCTGATGAATGGATGTTCTTAATGTAGTAGAATTGATAAAAGTTTTTCTGTTTATGGTTTGTGCTTTTTATGTCCATTCAAGAACCCTTCCTTAAGCTTGAAGCAGGAAGCGATTTTCTTGTCAGGTCAGAGATCTCTCTAGATCCGCCTTTCATGTTAACTCTTTAACCTGGAATTGGGTTTTGTATCAAGGGAGACCCAATTTCTTTTTTCCATGGGAATAACCAGTTTCCCCAGCCTCAGCTGTGAAGAAGCCTGTCTTTTCCTCCATGTCGACAGGCCATCCTTCTGCAGCGGTGGCTTGGCGGTCCTTGCTTGTCTCCTTCTGTGTTCTGTTCCATGGGCTGGGTGCCTGAGCCCCTGCCCTGGCTACAGAGCCCCGTTCTTCTGCTTTCCCGGTATCTGGAAAGCAGGCCCGCCCACCTTGTCTGTCTTCAAGGGTATCATGGCTGATCTTGGAGGCACCATCAAGAAATGGCTAAGAGCAAGTGCCCTGAGCTCCTGGGGCGCTCAGTTGGTTAAGCGTCTGACTCTGATTTCGGCCCGGGTCATGATCTCATGTGTGTGAGCTGGAGCCCCATGTCAGGCTCATTGCTGACAGCACAGAGCCTGCCTGGGATTCTCTCTCTCTACCCTTTCCCCAACTCTCTCCCCGTCAAAATAAATAAATAAAACTAAAAACAAAAACAAAAACAAAAACAAAAAAACACGTGCTCTCAAGTTTCTTCTACTCAAAAATAGAAATAATGTACTACCTGCCTCCTGGGTTTTCATGAGGAGGAAGAAGGTTACTATTTAGAAAGCACCTGGCACATTGGTTCAAGGGTCACTTGTTGCTATTTGTGCTTCCAGATAAATGGTAGTATCAGATTGTCAAATTCTCCAGAATATCAAATCCTACTGGGAGTTTGATTGAGATCACGTTGAATGTGTAAGTGTATATGGGTGAGGGGAAAAATGACATCCGAAAATGTGGAGCCTTCCAATCAGAGAATATAGAAAGACATTCTATCTGTTCGAAGTTTCTCAATGCGGTTTCATAATTTTCTCTGTAGAGATCTAGCACATCGGGTGTTTGTACCTGTTCAGGTACTTCCTGTGTTGTGTAAAGCACATGTTTACACATGCGTTACTGTAAAGTACACATTTTTAGGGGTACCACATGCTTATTTTACAATGTTTAATCATGGTAAAATATACATATCATAAAATTTATCATCTTAACCATCCGAAGTACAACTGAGTAAGTGTCAAGTACACTCACACTGGTATGCAGCTGACCTCCCAGACTTTTCCATCCTGCAAAACTGTTCCCGTTAAACACCTCTCCGCTGGCCTCTTCCCCAGTCCCTGGCGACCGCCATTCAACTTTCTGTCTCTATGATTTTGACAACTCTAGGGATCTCCTGCAAGGGGATCATACAATATTAGCCCTTTTGCAGAGGACCCTTTTCACTGAGCATAGTGTCCTTGAGCTTCACCCATGTTGTAGTACATATCAGAATGTCCTTCCTTTTTAAGGCCGAATAATATGCCACTGTATGGCTACACCACACTGTGTTTATCCATTCATCTGTTGATGGACATTTGGGTTGTTTCCATCTTTTGACTATTGTGGATAATGCTGCTCTTCACACGGGTGTACAGGTACCTTTCCCAGTTCCCGCTCTCAATTCCTGATGCCTTGTACAGAGAGAAATCTGAGGGGTTCCGTTGGCTCATAATATTTTCTTTGTTTTTATTTATTTTTTAATGTTTCTTTTTTTAAGCTTTTAATGTTTACTTATTTTTTTAAAAAATGTATTTCTGAGAGAGAGAGACCGTGTGAGCAGGGGAGGGTCAGAGAGAGAGAAAGATACAGAATCTGAAACAGGCTCCAGGTACTGAGCTGGCTGTCAGCACAGAGCCGGACGTGGGGCTTGAACCCACGAACCGTGAGATCATGACCTGAGCTGAAATCAGACACTTAACCAACTGAGCTACCCAGGCACCCCTATGTTTACTTATTTTTGAGAGAGAGAGGAGCACGAGTGGGTAAGGGGCAGAGAGAGAGGGAGACACAGAATCCAAAGCAGGCTCCAGGCTCTGAGCTGTCAGCACAGATCCTGACGCGGGACTCGAAATCACGAACCACAAGATCATGACCTGAGCCAAAGTCAGATGCTTAACTGACTGAGGCACTCAGGTGCCCCAATAATGTTTTGTTGATATTTTGCATCCCATGTTCATGAGTGAGCTGGACCTGTGTTTTCCCATTCGGCGGCTGCTGGGTTTTGGTTTTGAGGGAGTGATGCCCATTTTCTATTTTCTGGAAAAGTTTGTTTAATAAAGGCTTAATTCTTCCTTGAGTATTCGGTAGAATTTTCCAGGGAAGTCTTCAAGGCCTGGAGTTTGCTTTTGATGATGGAATTAATGTCTTTAATGGTAGAATTTCTAAATGTCTTCTTGAGTTGGTTTTGGTTGTTTTTCTAGGAAGATGTCCATTTCATGAGATCTTCAAATTTATTGGCATAGAGTTGTTCAGAATATTCTCTTATTATCTTTTAAATGTCTGCAGCATCTGCTGGGATGGGCCCCTCTGTCCTAATTATGCATACCTTCTCTCTTCTTTACCAGTTCTGCCACAGGCTTTTCCATTGGATTTCCTTCAGAAAACCAATTCTTGGACATTTATTAGTTCTCTGTTGTGTGTGTTTTGGTTTCATTTATTTCTGCTTTTATTTTTATTCCTTATACTCTCTTTGGTTTTATTTCACTGTTACTTTTTAACTCCTTGATTTTTAACCTTCTGTTCTACTGTATTGTGTGTATGTGTGTGTGTGTGTGTGTAAGTCTAAACATTTTTCTCTAAAAACTGTGTTTGTTTGTTTTTTTAGTTTACTTACTTTTAGTAACCTCTACACCCAACGTGGGCCTCGAACTCAAAACCCCAAGATCAAGAGTTGCATGCTTTTCTGACAAGCCAGACAGGTGCCCCTCTAAGAACTGTTTTAATGATATCTCATAAGTGGGGTTATGATTGTTTGGTTCAAAATACTTTCTAATTTCTTAATCATAGGTTCTTTTTTGTTGTTGTAGTTAAGGTTTATTCATTTTTCAGAGACAGAGAGAGACAGAGCTTGAGGCGAGGAGAGACAGAGAGAGAGGGAGACATAGAATCTGAAGCAAGTTCCGGGCTCTGAGCTGTCAGGACAAAGCCCAATGCGGTGCTTGAACCCACAGACCAGGAGATCACGATCTGAGCTAAAGTCAGACGGTTAACCACTGAGCCACCCAGGTGCCCCTAATCATAGTTTCTTAAAAATGCATTTCTCAGTTTCTAAACTGAGAATTCTCTAGTTGTATTTTCGTTATAAATTGCTTTGTGGCCAGAGGATACGCTCTGTATGATTTTAGTCTTTCAAAATGTGTCAAGACTTAGTTTGTGGACTTGTACACTCAATTCTTATAAATGTCCCACATCTAATTTGAAAGAATATGGATTCTGCATTGGGCACCAAGTTCTGCACAAATCGATTAAGTCAGGCCAGCTAGAAATGTTTAAAATTTCCAGGGGTGCCTGGGTAGCTCAGTCATTTGAGCATCTGACTCTTGATTTTAGCTCAGGTCATGATCCCAGGGTTGTGGGATCAATCCATACATCAGGCTCCACATTCAATGGAGATTTAAGATTTTCATTTCCTTTTTTCTTAGTGCATACTTCATTTATGAAAGCCTAAACTTAATTGATACCATTACCCTCCCCACAGATAATCATGGGTTTTAAAATTAATTTAAAATTTAAAAGTTAATTCCATCTTGTTTTTCTTAAGCCTCACAAGACATTATTATTAACTTTTGAAGTTGGTTTTCATTTAGATTTATCCTTTAGATTTATCCAGTAATATACTGGTAAATCAGACCTCTGGGGAGAAGCCTGATTTTTAGTGCTTGCTAATTTCCGTGGTGTGAATACTCCACCACGGCCAATTTCAAGTTACCAACCATTTAATAACCACCTGGTGGGATTTAGCAATAGGTTCTTACAAGCCAGTATGAGCTGGCTCCTGTACAACATTGGGTTGTGTGTGTGTGTGTGTGTGTGTGTGTATGTGTATGCATATGCATGTGTGTCCGTGTGTGTGTATTACATCTTTGCTCTACAGGTTTTTTTGTACTCAAAATTCCATCTGTGACTGCTTTCCTTCTGCCTGATATGAATTACTTCGAATTTATCCTGCATGGGATTTATTAGGCTTGAATCTTTGGATTGTTGACTTTCTTCAGTTCTGGAATCCTGAGTTGTTATCTTTTCAACCCTTGCCTTTCCTAATTTTCTCTCTCCTTTCCTTGTGGAACTCCAATTAAACATATGCTAAACCTTTTCTGTCTTTTGTTTCTATTAACTTCTTCTGTATATTCTATCATTTTATCTCTGTGTTGTGTCCCAGACAATGTCTTCTTACCTATTTTCCAATTAACGAATTCTCTCTTTAGTTTTATCTAATTTTCCATTTAACAAATCCATTGACTTAAAAATTTTTTTTTAATGTTTTATTTATTTTTGAGAGACAGAGACAGCATGAGCAGGGGAGGGTCAGAGAGAGAGGGAATCACAGAATCTGAAGACAGGCTCCAGGCTCTGAGCTAGCTGTCAGCACAGAGCCCGACACAGGGCTCAAACCCACGAACCATGACCTGAGCCTAAGTCGGACGATTAACTGACTGAGCTACCCAGGCACCCTGATTTTTTTTAGCTTTTTTGTTTTTTTTAATTTCTAGAAGTTCTCTTTGGTTCTTCTTCAATTCTTCCGGGTCATTACTTATAGTTTCCTATTTCCAGAAGATTTTAATCACACTTGCCTTTGATGTCTTTAAACATTGGAAGCATAGCTGTTTTATAATCTTTGTTCAAGGACTCAAATATTTTTAGTCTTTGTAGGTATGTTTGACTGTTTATGTTGGTTTATACTGGTTTTCATTTATGATGTTTTATTTCATTGTGCGCCCTCCCCTCCCTTTGTGGGGTGTTCCTTAGTGTTGAAAAATAACATGAGTAGATTCTATGAGACCTAGAATGCAAGTATCTTCCTCCAGGGTGTTTTATGTTGTGTCTTCCGGCTACCTAAGTACCCTACCATGTAGGGCCACTATAACCAAATTCTTGACATAAAGGTTTGGGGACTTCCCTGAGGTGATATGAATTTAGACTACAAATCTGCAAGAGGGTTAGCTTGTGGTTATACATTCTCAGGGATCTCTCTCTCTCTCTCTCTCTCTCTTGCTCTCCTTTATCCAATGCCAAGACAACTTTCTTCACAGGCTCTGGGGTGGGAAAGTGGCAAGCTTATTTCTGGCTCACCCCTACCCAAGAGTGTAATCCTTTGGGGTCCCACCCTAATGTGGGCGTCTCCCATTAGACCCTGAGATTTGGTGGGCCCTGGGCTTTGACTTTTGTCTCCCAGCCGCATGAAGCCATCAAAACTGAAGCTCAAATGTACTGAGTTTGGTATCTGCCTCAGGTCAAACCTGGGTCTGTTCTCCATTTATCTCTCTTGATTTTTGCTTATCCTCAGAGCTTACCCTGGCATTTCCATTCTGTCTTGTCAGGTCTTCTGTGTTTTATTTTTACTCTTTTTTTTTTTTTAATGTTTATTTATTTTTGAGGGAGAGAGGGCATGGGGAGGGGCAGAGAAAGAGGGGGACAGAGGATCTGAAGTGGGCTCTATGCTGACAGCAGACAGCCCACTGCAGGGCTTGAACCCACGAGCCGCAAGATCATGACCTGAGCTGAAGGCAGATGCTCAGCCGACTGAGGCACCCAGGGATTTTTAAAAGTAATTTTTCTAGGGGCGCCTGGGTGGCTCAGTCAGTTAAGCGTCGGACTTCAGCTCAGGTCATGATCTCATGGTTCATGGGTTCGAGCCCCACGTCGGGCTCTCTGCTGACAGCTAGCTCAGAGCCTGGAGCTTGCTTCAGATTCTGTGTCCCCCACTCTCTCTGACCCTCCCCTGATCATGCTGTGTGTGTCTCTCTCTCAGAAAGAAATAAAACATTAAAAAAATTTTTTAATTAAATAAAATAAAAGTAAGTTTTCTAGCATTTCACTTTTTGTTCAGTGAGGAGGTTGTTCAAATAAGCTTTCCACAGTATTCCCAGAAATGGAAAACTAATATATTTTTCCTATGCAGAGGCAGAGTTTTTATGCCCTTTCCTGTATATTTTTCTTTACAACATAACAAACATATTTGTTAGTCGGCTAGCACAATTTGGAATGGGTGCAAAACACTTTATTTACCTACCCCTTCCGTCGCTACCATTTCTTTCTTTTTTTTTTTTTTTATGTTTTTTATTTATTTCTAGGAGAGAGAGAGAGAGACAGCGTGAACAGGGGAGGGTCAGAGAGAGAGGGAGTCACAGACTGAAACAGGCTTCAGGCTCTGAGCTGGCAGTCAGCACAGAGCCCGATGCGGGGCTCGAACCCACGAACCGCGAGATCATGACCTAAGCGAAAGTCGGATGCTTAACCGACTAAGCCACCCAGGCGCCCCTATTTATTTTCTTTAAGTTGATTTTTCTTTAAGTAATCGCTAACCCACCATGGGGCTCGAACTCATGACCCCAAGGTTAAGAGTTGCATGCTCCTCTGAGCCAGCCGGGAGCCCCAGGCCAGTCCATTTTTTACTGTAGTAAATTACACTGCAATGCACAGCTTTATGCAAGAAGCTCTTGCTGTAGCTCAGATTATTCCTTTAGGATAGATTTTCCAGAACGGAATTCTCAGATCAAAGAGCCAGGATATTTGCCAGATCTTAGTACATATTAGCTTCCAGGGTAGCTGTGCCCGTACACCCTCCCCGCACTATTTAAGGATGTTTGTCCTGGCTGAGACAAGTAAGAGTCTTCCTTAATAGGTTATAGACTCACACGGTGGACCACTGAAGAGATATCAAAGGTGGCATGGTGAGAAGTCTCACTGCTGTCTGTGAGCCGTAGCCACCACGCTGTCCCCTGCTCCGGAAGCAGCTCCTTGCTCCTAGTTTCTGCTCATGGGTCCTTCTGACCAAGCCAATAGGTACATCAGTTGGGCGGGGGGGGGGGGTGTTTAAGTAAACAGTGGCCTACTCCACACCCTGTTCTAAACCTTACTTCTTGCACTTAACCATAAACCTTGATGCTTACTGCCTACTAGTATATAAAGTGCTTCCTCAGTCATTGTGCAGTGACACAGCAGACCCCATGGGCCCGGGGACCCGCGATGCAGCGGACCATCCCCTTGATGGACATTTGAGCTGTTTCCAGTGGTTTGTTCTATCACCCGATGCTGCAGTTCATAGCTTTGCCTGTGCCCGTCTTCCACACACATGAGAATGTCTCAGGATGAACTTCCAGATCGAGGACCGATGGGCCGAAGGATCCAGCCTTCAGCATTAGGACAAAGATCTGCCAAAGTGGATTTTCAGGGGTGGGTAAGTCGGCTGTCTTGCTCTCCGTTTCCCTCCAGGGTGATGCTGACAGGGACGCTCTCGGACCGGCAGCCCGCTGAACTTCACCTCTTCCGGAATTATGAGGCTCCAGAGTGCGACCGGGAACCTCGTTTCAGCCAGAACGTGAACCTGAAGCCTCTAACTCAGCCTTCAGGTGAGAGCCATGGTTGTCGCATCTGTGGGAAACAGTCGGCCCGAGAGGCTGCGGGGTGGCAGCTGGGAGTCGTGGGCTTGCTGCCGGGCACCCCGGGCCCACCCCCATCCCATATGCTGCCCTGCGTCTGTGTCAGCTGAGGGCACGCGGAACTGGGGAGCCCTCCGGCTCAGCCGTAGCGCATGGCCTGTGGGTCCTGTTCCAGAGAGTTCCCCAGCCCCTCTACCTCGTCCTGTGCGTGAGCACACTGAGACGGCGTGGGCTTGTACTGCCCCTTGTGCCACTGGGCCACCCTCTTCCCTCACCCCCAGAGCAGCTCGTGTGGCGAGCCGCCCGGAGCAGCGGGGCAGCCCCCACCTACTTCCGGCCCAATGGGCGCTTCCTGGATGGTGGGCTGCTGGCCAACAATCCCACGCTGGACGCCATGACCGAGATCCACGAGTACAACCAGGACCTGATCCGCAAGGTGAGGGCGCCTCGGGTCGGAGGGGCTGGACGTGACCGTCCACTGTGGCCACCCCCGTTTCAGCAAATCTTACCAAGGACTGGCTTCCCAGAGCGACTGGCTTTTATTGGCGTGCACCTTCCTCGGCTCGTGCGCTAGACGGCAGCTTTATTTCACTCTCGAATCTGCTTGGGGGGCAGTGTCTGCCCAGAGCTCTGTGCTAATCAGGGGGACTCTGAGGCCCAGTCTGGACCGAGTGGGCAAGGGCAGCTAGTGGGGACGGCAGTAGGCACTGCGGTACATGCCCGCCCCGGTGCTGGCTACCCTGCCCAGCCCTGGGGCACACGCTCGCCCTGTGTAAGCAGGGCTGCCTGTAAACAAGAACGCGCCCCTCCAGGGGTTTTGGGTACTGTGATGGAGGACGGTGCGGGAGCCCAGGAGGAGGCTAGCCTGTGCTGGGAGACCTGGGGGCTTGCCAAGGGCCCGTGGAGGAGGCCTCTGGGGAGGAGGCCGTGCAGCGATAGTGATCAGAGGAACGGAGGGGGCCTTCGCCCAAGTAACTTGGCGCAGAGGCGGGGCACGGCCCAGCACGGCCCATGTGTGCCAGCAGAGGTGCTGGGACGCAGGCTCAGGCCTCAGAGCCAGATGGCCTAAGGGTTTGGGTTCTGGCTCTGCCTGGGCCTCGCTCCAGCCACCGCATGGGGGATTGATTGATGGTACCTGCAGGGGACTGTCGTGAGGCACCCACGTGCTTTTCTGTAACATGTTGAGGACAGTGCCTGACCCCTAGTGTGTCTTATCCTTGCTGGCTGTGGGTCTCACTGTGGTCATCAGGAAGCCCAGGATACAGCCCCTGGGTGACACACAGCAGGGGTGGTGGTCTGAGAGGCAGGCGCCCTCTAGTGGCCTGACAGGGCAAGGCAGGCTTCCGGGAGGAGGAAGGGCTCAAAGATTTGGATGCTGAGGGTCTTCTTCCCTCATCCTCTAAGTCTCCTCTTACTGGGGATGAGGACCCTGGATGGGCGCGGGGGTGGGGGGGGAGGGAACTCGCCAAGGTCGCCCAGCATGTTGGCAGCAGAGGTTGTTGGGGAGCCAAAGAGAGGACAGCGCACGCTCTGTTTCTGCCACCTGGGGAAGGGTCCGCTGACGGGAAGATCCCCTCGGACTACCCGTGTCCTGTCCCCAACAGGGCCAGGGCAACAAGGTGAAGAAGCTCTCCATCGTGGTCTCTCTGGGGACAGGGAGGTCCCCACAGGTGCCCGTGACCTGTGTGGATGTATTCCGTCCCAGCAACCCCTGGGAACTGGCCAAGACTGTCTTTGGGGCCAAGGAACTGGGCAAGATGGTGGTGGACTGTGTGAGTATGGGCCCCTCCCCAGGTCCTCTTCCCTCTGGGTCTCAGCCCTGGGACCCCTAGGTGTCAGGGAGGCTCTGCTGAACCCCATGAGCCAGCTCAGGGGAGGGAACCCCCGATTCGGTTTCGGTGCTGGCAGGGGCCCTTCGTGACCATCTGCAGCCGGGGCTTTCAAGCATCTTTTGACTGCGGGTACCCCCCTTCGAACACGGCCGCATGTGGAAGCCTAGAATGTCGGATGGACAAAAGCCTTGCCCGCTCAGCCCCTGTCCCCCTTCCCCCAGTCAGGCGCTGCCGAGCCACCACCCAGGCAGGGGGCCTCTGCTGGGGAGTGGCTAAGCCAGACTAGAACCTGGGGGTCCCCGGGCAGGGACTGTGGGTACAGCATGTGGGGGACACTCACAGAGACTGCGTCTTGCCAGTGCACGGATCCCGACGGGCGGGCCGTGGACCGGGCCCGGGCCTGGTGCGAGATGGTGGGCATCCAGTACTTCAGGTGAGGCCTCAGCCGGCATCGGCCCCTGACCCTGGGCCCCAGCCCCTCGGCCCGGCCTGGCCAGACCCGGTGAACTCCCCCCCTACCCCGCCAGCCCTTGGTATGGACTTCCCCCTCCCTGGGCTGCTGGTCCGTGCCCCAAGCCCGCCCGTCCTAGCTCTTGTCCCCACCCCAAGCCGAGCCTCCTGGGGTGAGCCCTCCTCCTTGACCCAGACAGATTGAACCCCCAGCTGGGGGCAGACATCATGCTGGATGAGGTCAGCGACATGGTGCTGGTCAACGCCCTGTGGGAGACGGAGGTTTATATCTATGAGCACCGGGAACAGTTCCAGAAACTCATTCAGCTGCTGCTCTCACCATGAGGCCGCTAGGCCCCCACCCCCACCCCCAGCCCCCCGCACCTAGCCCCTGATGGAGAGGCTGGGCGGCCTCGAACCAGCGCGCCACCAGGCCGAGCTGGGCCGAGGCGGCTCTGCATCCGCGGACCAGACACACCAGGCCTCAGAGGGTGCTGGGCTCCCTGCCTGAGGCGGGTCCTGAGGCCTGCCCACACCGTCCCGCCTCCTGGCCCTTTTTGTCATTCCAGGCTTAGAAATCCCTAGCGCCTCACTGGGGCCCTTTCCCTGACCGCCAAGGACAGCTGACCCTTGGGCCCCTAGCCCTGTTAGCTAAGGGGATCTCCCAGGTCCCCTGGGGGTGTGTGTGTGTGTGTGCCAAGACCCCGTCCACTCTCTATCCTCTTTCCTGGGGTAGGGGGCTTGGAGAAACAGGACTTTGCCACCCATCAGCAGGGGAAACCCTGGCCCCTCCCCCCCACCCCACCCCCTCTGACTCTGCCCTCAACACACACACAGCCGCCTGCACCCCTGGGACTGCCCCACCCTTTGAGCTCGGCCTCAGCTCTCAAAGGTCACTCCTGTCACTTCAGTTATTCCCGATCCCCCCTCCCCCCCACCCTGAGGAAGTAGGAAGTGGTTGATGGGTAGGGCGGGGCTCCGGGGCCTGCCCTGAACTGAAATAAATGGTTTGATTCAAGTTCACCTGTGTTGTGTGCACTGTGCTCGAAGTACCCCCCACACACACCCGCCCAGCCCCTGCACCCACCAGCTCCCTTCAGCCTTGACTGTCATCTTCCTGGGCCCCATTGGATGAATGCTGTTTCCGGGCTCCCCTGGGGATACTACTTCTCTGCTCCAAATCAGGCCTGTGAGGGTATTCAGAGGCGGCAGCTAAGCCCACTTGCCCACAGCTCACTCCCCCCGTTTGCTGGGGCAGGGGATGAGACCCAGAGAGGGCAGGGGGCTTGGGCATAGTCACACAGCCAGTGCGGAGGGATGAGGTCCGGCCCGGGTCTGCACGGCTCTGGGGTTTGCGGTATGGCCTCTCCAGCGTGAGAGGGGCTGGGCAGCTGGCGGCAGATGTGGAAGACTCGGCCCTTGAAGGGGGGGTGTGAGCGGCTTGGGGTAGAGAAGAGGCCAGAGAACAACGATGCTCGATGCTCCCTCCATGGTACATTTGGCCTCAGGCAGGGTCTGTCCCAGAGGGTCCCAGGGGAGGGCACCCAGCAGCTCTGGCTCTATAACCTAGAGAGTGCCCTTGGACAGATGGGGTGAGGCCGGGGGAGTACCCTGCTGGGCCTGGGGAAGATTCAGCCTGGAGGAGGAGGTGACCTACGAGAATGCCCCATCCACACATGCCCACCGGCCCACGGCTCAGAGGGGTAAATAATTGAAGGGCAGGTCACACGAACCTGCCCGCGTCACAGTATGCCTTCCCCCGGGGTCTGGTTACGCCCCAGATCACATTCTGACATCCCTGGCTGGTGAATAATTAAGCTGCCACCTCCTCCTCGGGCCAGCAGGCCCTCCATCTCCACGACATTCTTCACTCCCTTAGAGCAGTGGGCACTGGGGACCGACCCCCCGCGCTCCCCGCCCTGCCGACACCCCAGCCTCCTGCTCAGCACCTGGGCCGCAGCCCACTCCATGGCCCCCGAGATGGATCAGTTCTACAGATCCACCATGGCCATCTACAAGGTGAGCGTGTGCGCGGCCGTGGGCCCCAGGCCCGAACATCCCTTCCCAGGGCTGGATGCCGGGCCGGCTCTGGAGGCTGGAGGGTGCGTGTGGGCGCAGCATGGTCTGTGAACCAGGAGGGGTTGCGGGCATGACGTGGGGATCCCTGGGCAGGGGTTTGTCCACTGTCACCCAGTGAGCAACAGGCCTGCGGAGACAGCACTCCTACATGCCGCACAGGCAGGACAGGGCCCAGGGTGACTAGAGGTGGGAGCCGGGGGGCCAGAGAGCCGCCTGGCCTAGGACTGGAGAGTCCCTCTCTGTCTGTCTGTCTCTAACTTCCTGTCTCTGTCTGTCTCTCCTTTCTGAGCCCCTCACTCAAATTTCCTGCCTCACTCCAGAGGTTGGTGCAGTCTCTGTAGACTTTTAGTGAGCACCTACTGTGTACAGCACCCTTTCACATAGAAACCCCGTGACACCCTGGCCCATAGGATAGAAAATAATCACCCGCAATGATAGATGAGAAAACTGAGGCCAGCAGGGTTAAACAGTTTGTTCAAGGTCACCAGAGAGCCCAGAGAGGCTGCTGGGATTTGAACCCAAGCCTGAAGCCCGTGCCCAGTGCTTTCCACCACCGAGGGCACTCTCCCGCCGGCCATGGCCTCAGGTGGTCCATGGCCCAGCCACAGCCTTGCCCCCAAGGGGCTCTTCTCTGGGAAGGGCAAGATCTGCCCTTGGCCGAGTTAACTGTCGGCCACCTGTGTGTTCAGTCCAGCGAGGCCTGGACCCAGGGCAGGGTTGAGCCACACCCAGCCGGGCACCCACAATGGACCACAGGCTTCAACCCCGTGGGAGGAGAAGAACCTTCCAGCTGCATCATCTTGGGAGCAATTTCCTGCCACAGCAAGTGTGTGAGCCCAAGAGACAGCCTTTGAGGTCCCTGCAGTGGAGTTAGGATTCTGGGTGACCCCACATTTCTAGACGGTTCGCCTAGGGTCGGGCTTCTCTCTGGGTCCAGCGATGCCCTGCATCTGAGGCCCAGGGACTTGCCTCCCTGCTTATCAAGCTTTCTTCCTCCCCCAATCTTCATCCTCC
The DNA here is from genome assembly GCF_003009895.1 of Hyaena hyaena. NCBI lineage: Eukaryota > Metazoa > Chordata > Mammalia > Carnivora > Hyaenidae > Hyaena > Hyaena hyaena. The sequence continues at coordinate 641,313 of NW_024080912.1, forward strand.
CACCCCTTGGCCTCGGGCTCCAGAGTATCATGGAGCAGTTTAACCCCGCCCTGGAGAACCTGGTGTACCTCGGAAACAACTACCTCCGGGCCTTCCATGGTAAGTGCCCACCCCAGGGCACCAGCCCCTTGGCCTTCCCTGCCCCCCGCCTGCCCGTGAAGTCACCTGTGCCCCCACCCATATTCTCCGCACCTCCACAGCAGACACTCAGCTCAGGCTCACCCCTGCACCCTCCTGTCCACCACCCTCACCCCCACACCCCACAGCCTCCTCTGCCCACTTCTTAGGTGCCCTCAGGATGCTCCCAGAGATGCAGAGCCAGGCCCTGGCGGCCTGCACAGCCCCAACCACACACACACTTCTGAACGTCACCTTGATGCTAGCGCCGGAGCCCACTGCTATGCCCAGGCCCACCTCTGCCACCCCGGCTTCGCACCACAGCTGTTTGTCCTCGCTGTGACCAGGCCCCTGGCCGCACACCTACAGCTGACCCCCCCCCCCGCCCCACTTGCCCGTGCAAGTGGCTGCCCCTCCCCCACTTCCCAGCAACACCAAGGCTGATCACTCCCCCAGGGCTTGCAACCCTCAGTGAGCCGGACAAGCCAGGGGCACACCCGGAGCTGAGGGCCACCCCCTCCCCTCCCAGCCTTTTCAGACTTCAGAGTCAAAGCCTGCTTTTCCCCCACACCCGCCACCTCAGCCCACCCCCACCCTGGGCCCCTACACCTGCGCATCAGAACACACCTGCCCCCATCCTCCACATAGGTACACGCGGGTGCCTGCGCCCCTGCCCATGACAAACCCATGGCGGTGTCCGGCTCGGCACCGATCCCTGTGCTCAGCGCAGCTGCTGCGGGGCCCTGCCTCCGCAGGGAAGGCCCTCCCCGGCCCTGCACCTGCTTTACCCCGTTGGCCGATGCCACCTGTCCATACACACCACCCAGGACATCCCTCCCTGTCACCTGCGCCTATGGCAGACCCCACAGTGTCCCCTCCACCTGCCCTCTCCTGACAGGAAGGGTCTCCAGAGGGTGGGGGCAGGTGGAGGCGGGGGGGGGGGCTGGACACGGACCCATCCGCTGTCCCCACGCAGCTCTGTCCGAGGCGGCTGAGGTGTACTTCAACGCCATCCAGAAGATCGGAGAGCAGGCCTTGCAGAGCTCCACCTCCCAGATTCTGGGTGAGGCACCCCCCCTCCCACTGCACCCCTCACTCTTACTTGGGTCTGGGGGGGCTCTCCTCCTAGCCCTGCCTCCACCCCAGGCCTCTGCCTGTCGCCCAGGCCCCTCTGCCTCCCCCCTGCCATCCCTCAGGCCCGAGGCCGGCCTTCCCCACCATCCTGAGATCCCACGGAGGGTCCCTTGGATGTTCTTGCCCTTCCAGGAAATCCCCCCCAAGACACAAGCCTTGCAGCCCAGGAGCCCAAGCCCCTCCCCACCGTTCGCTGCAGGGCTGTTCCTGGGCTGGGACCGGCACTGCCACCCTTCCAGAGCCATCTGGGAACTCCCTGGACTTTGGTCCCCAAATCCAGCTTCAGGCAGCCCCCTGGCACCTTCTAGCAGGAGGAGGGGTGGGTGGGGCACGCCGGGGGGGGGGCCCTAAAGCTGCTGCTCTCCCTGCCTCCAGGGGAGATCCTGGTGCAGATGTCGGACACCCAGCGACACTTGAACTCCGACCTGGAGGTGGTGGTGAGTGTCAGGCTGCTTGGCCTGGGAAGGGAAAGGGTCACTCAGGAGAGTGGGCTGTGTTCCAAAGAAGATGGGGGAGATGATGGGCAACTTCCCGCACCCCTTCTCAGGGAAGACTCCCTGAGGTCTTAGTGACACCCAAGCACCGCCCTTCTGGGCACCTGCAAGGCCCCGGCTGTGCTGGGCATGTTTGCCTGTGATAGGTTGTTCGAGCCTCCATGACCCTGGGAGGCAGGCGCCACTTCTATTTTATTTTATTTTATTTTATTTTATTTTATTTTATTTTATTTTATTTTATTTTAATTTTATTTTATTTTTTAAATGTTTTATTTATTTTTAGGAGAGAGAGAGAGACAGCGTGAGGGGAGGATCAGAGAGAGAGGGAATCACAGACTGCAACAGGCTCCAGGCTCTGAGCTGGCAGTCAGCACAGAGCCCAATGCGGGGCTCGAACCCACGAACCGCGAGATCATGACCCAAGTGAAAGTCGGATGCTTAACCGACTAAGCCACCCAGGCGCCCCACTTCTATTTTATAGAGGAGGAAACTGAGTCTCAGAGATCTAGTCCCTGCCCCCAATTCCAGAGGAAGTAGAGGAGCTAGGGGGAGAAAGGACCACCGCCCGGGTGCATCCGGCCAGGCCCTGCCCCTCCGGGGCACCCTGGCCCCTCCCTCCCTGCTCCCAAGAGAGTAGCCAGGCACTTGACCTTGTCATGCCCATGAGGAAAGAAAGCCCTTCTACCCGCTGCCACCCATGGAACTAAACCCAGTCTTCTTAGTGAGGGACTCCAGGCCCTATTGACCCAGCGGCCTCCCCGTGGCACCCCCAATCACAGCCCAGCACCCCAAGGAGCTGCCCTCTGCGGACACAGCTTGCTGCCCTCACCGCTGGGCTATCTTCATGCTGTCCCCTCAGCCTAGACCCACCCCCACCCTTGCTGGCCAGCACCTCACCAAGCCTCCCTGACCCCTGGGCAGGTTCGTTGCTTCCCCCTCTAGACTCCCAACAATGCTGCTGTCCATTCTTGGCACGTGGTGGTTAAAGCAAGCTCTGCAACCAGAGCACCTGGGTTCAAAGCCCAGCTCCACCCATCATTGGCTCGGGACCTTGGACTAGACTCTCTGTACTTGGGCTTATCTTGTGAGGCCTAAGTGAAATCATAAGTATAAACTAGTTGCCTGGTGCCCACCTGTAGCCCTCCGTGCATCTTCGCGGTGGTGACTAGAGGCAGTCTGCCCCCCTGCCCCCCATCTCTGTCTCTGCCAAGACTGAGAGCCCCGTGAAGGCTGGAGTGGGGCCTGGCACCAAGCAGGGCTTCTCTGACTCTGGACAAAAGGAGCGAGCTTTGAAAAGGGAATAGGGCCCAGCCACGAGGAGAGGAGAGAGGAGGGGAGGGGAGTTGAAGGGAGGAGAGGAGACGAGAGGGGAGGAGAGGAGAGGAGAGGAGAGGAGAGGGCATTCCCAGAGGGGGCAGCAGGCTAAGTGCATGAGCATTGGGCAGAAGTGAGCCACAGGGAGCCAGGACTAAGCAAGAGAGGAGCTGGTGGTGAGGGGTCTTGGAAAGCGCCCGGGAGCCAATGTCAACTCATTGTGACAGCACGTGGCTCTGGGGACACCATAAAATACTCAGCAGTTTGGTTACTATGTCAAAATGGGGAACAATTTCACGAGCAGAGAACGTGGTTCCTGCTGCACATTTGAAACCCTGGTCCTGGGCGCCCATCTCTTGGACACTTGCAGGCTCGGAGCCCGGCCTGCTCAGGAAGGGAGTTACAGGGCACAGCTCGTGCGGGTAGCTGGTGACTTTAGTCTTCGAGGTTAATGGGTCTCCGCGTCACTTGTGGCACATCTGGGCTGGGTAGGAACAAGTGTCATCCAGGGCCTCTGTGTAAGGAGAGCTGTCCTCCCTGGGCACCAGTGACTTGGCTGTGACAACCGGGCAGGGCCCTCAGCCAGGACCGTACCAGACCCAGGATGCCAGACGCTGCCTCCCCCTTGGGCTCATTCATTTGACAGCCATTTACTGCTGGGGGCCAGGTGCAGGGGGAGACCCCTGCCTTTCCCAAGAGAGGAGACGGACAAAACCCTAGACTAGCAAGTGAGCATATATATGACAGCTTAGATGCAAAATGCACTCCGGAGGAAAGTAGAGCAGAGAAGGCGGATCGCAAGCGTTGGAGGGCTGCAATTTAAAAAAAATTTTTTAATGTTTATTCTTGAAAGAGAGAGAGGGAAAGCATGAGTGGGGGAAGGGCAGAGAGGTAGAGGGGGAGACACAGAATCACAGAATTGGAAGCAGGCTCTGGAATCTGAGGTCCCAGTAGAGAGCCTTACATGGGGCTTGAACCCACGAACCTCAAGATCATGACCTGAGCTGAAGTCGGAGGCTCAACTGGCTGAGCCATCTAGGCACTCCTGGAGGGCTACAGTTTTTAATTGCTTTTTCCAGGAAAACAGCACTAGCAAGGGGACCCTGAGAGAGGCCCGGAGGAGGGGAGGGTGTTAGCCAGGGAGAGGGCACACATCTGGGCAGAGGCAATGACTCTGAAGAGTGGAAGTGCGCATCAAGGAAATGATTGGCCATGACAAGAGCCCGCCCCCATTGTGCGGCCCCCCTGGGGCTCTGGCCATTCCTGAGTGTGCTTAGCCAAAGATTGACGGCACCTGACTTTCTTATTGTAAATTAAAGCACAGATACAGAGCATCTCACTGAGAGAATCAGAGCTTAATGAGTCATTATAAGGCAAACTAGCACCCAGGTCAAGAACGGTGCCAGCCGCCCCTCCCTGTGCCCCTGGCAAAATCACAGCCCCTCCCTCCCTCCAAGAGGGACCATGGCTCCCACACGTCCTTGTGGTCTTTGTAGCGGACCACCTGGTCACACATCCCTAGACACTAGAGTTTGGTTGTGCTTTCTCTCGTTTTTAAGATTTGCCTTTGACTTTCCTCTTCTTCTTTTTTAAAAAGCTTTTAGGGGCGCCTGGGTGGCTTAGTCGGTTAAGCGTCCGACTTTCGCTTAGGTCATGATCTCGCGGTTCGTGGGTTCGAGCCCCGCGTCGGGCTCTGTGCTGACTGCCAGCTCAGAGCCTGGAGCTTGATTCAGTCTGTGACTCCCTCTCTCTCTGGCCCTCCCCTGCTCACGCTGTCTCTCTCTCTCCTAGAAATAAATAAAACATTTAAAAAAAAGTTTTTAATGTTTATTTATTTTTGAGACAGAGAGAGTGCATGAGCAGAGGAGGTGCAGAGACAGAGGGAGATACAGAATCCAAAGATAGGCTCCAGGCTCCGAGCTGTAAGCACAGAGCCCAATGCAGGGCTCGAGCCCACAAACTGTGAGATCATGACCCAAGTCAAAGTCGGACACCTAACTGACTGAGCCACACAGGCGCCCCTGCCTTTGACTTTCTTAACCTACTGGCTCCCCCTCCATCCCTTTCTTTTCCTTGTGACTTATCTGTTGAAAGCCCTGGGGCCTTTTCATTGGTATTCCTACAATCTGACAATTGCTGATCTTGAACTCCTGGCACAGTTCAGACCTTGATCAGATCGAGGTTCTATCCCTCTGGCAGGACCAGAGAAGGTGCTGGATCCTTTCATGGGCAGGCATGCCATGCCTGCGCCCATGTGATATTAACAGCCGTGGAAGCTCAAGGTGTCTAGATCCATTTATACATTCTGCTATTCTGATGCTCTCTTACCTATTAACTGGGATATTTTTATATGGAGACATTTCCTACTATTTGTTTCCAGTGGTGAGTTTCGTATGGGAAAAGCAGGATAAAAGTTTGTTCGCTCCCTTTACTCATTAGCTTTTTTATTTATTTTTTTAATGTTTATGTATTTTGTGAGATAGAGACCGTGAGTGGCACAGAGAATCCCAAGCTGCTGCACTGGCAGTGCAGAGCCCAACCCAGGGCTCGAACTCATGAACTGTGAGATCGTGACTTGAGCTGAAATGTAGAGTAGGATGCTTAACCACAGAGCCATTCAGGCACCCTTTTACTCATTAGCTTTTAAGATCATGTATTTGCTCCCTGTCATCATCTGAAGGTGACCAATTAGCTTTCTTGTTTTTCTAGCGCCATTACTGTAGTATTTTTTAGTATCAGTATCATAGATTTATTATTTTTTATATTTTTTAATGTGCTTTATTTATTTTTGAGAGACAGAGCATGAGTGGGGGAGGGGCAGAGAGACAGAGGGAGGCACAGAATCTGAAGCAGGCTCCAGGCTCTGAGCTGTCAGCACAGAGCCCCCTGCGGGGCTCGAACTCGTGAATCGCGAGATCATGACCTGGGCTGACGTCTGATGCTCAACCGACTGAACCACCAAGGCGCCCCCAGTATCATAGATTTAAACACATTTGATGTATTTTAGTCCTTTGCAATTACTGCCTTTGGCAAGGCTGCCAAGGTCCACTCTTTGGCCAGTAGAAGCTTCTTCAGTCTGGCTCCTGAGTCTTTCGGGCACGACCCTAATGGTTTTGAGAGTTTCCTGGGTGTCTTGCTTTGCTCGGCCTCTTCTGGTATTACACCAGCATCTTGTTTGTCCTTGGTCTTCATCAAGATTCCTGATTCTCAGGGCACCTGGCTGGCTCGGTCAGTTAAGCGTCTGACTGTGACTTAGGTCATGATCTCATGGTTTGTGAGTTCAAGCACCGCATTGGGTTCTCTGCTGTCAGCTCGGAGCCCACTTCTGATCCTCTGTCTCTGCCTTGAAAATAAATAAACATTTTTTAAAAATCCTGATTCTCAAGGATACAGAGAATAAAGCCATTCAAAAGTCCCAGTTGTCATCTAGCATGGAATGTTGAATGTTGCTGTCGACAAGTATGACTGTCTATTTTTAACCATCACAAAATCACTGGTTTTTTTTTTAAGCTAGATGCCTGAAAGATTTTTTTTCTTTTTTTTTCTGTTTCTTAAGTTCAGTCGTTTTTCTAGATATGTCTTGGTGTTGATCAGTCTGGGTCAATATAATCCGTATTTTATATTTTATATATTTTATATTATATATATATATATAAAATCAATACTTTTTCAATATGTAGGTTTAGTTCTTTTTTTTTTTTTAATTTCACGCAGTTGTCTTGAATCCCAGTTTTGAGAATGTTTTTGTTCTCTGTCTCTGCATTTCTTCTTCAGGGACTCCTATTATCTGTATGTTAGATCTCCATAGTTTATCTTCAATATCTGTCTCTTCTTCTTGGGCTATTTTTACTTTTTTCTTCATTTCTTTTTTTTCTCCTCTACTTCCAGATATTATGATTTAATACCTAGACCCCAAATGGACCCATAATAGAAGTCCTATCATGGATGTATATGTATACACAGTAATATATAAATATATATTGTCATATATAATATATGTTAAATATATAATATCAGCTTGAAATTCATTCCTTTATTTTTTTAAGTTTATTTATTTATTTTGAGAGAGAGTGAGCAAGCAAGAGGAGGGGCAGAGAGAGAGGGAGAGAGAGAGAATCCCAAGCAGGCTCTGCACTGTCAGCGCAGAGCCCAATGCAGGGCTTGAATTCATGAACCATGAGATAATGACCTGAGCCAAAACCAAGAATTGAAACCAAGAGCCAAATGACAAGAGCCAAAACCAAGCGTTCAGGACACTTAACCAATGGGTCCACCCGGGCACCCCAAAATTCACCCACTTATAGTACACAATTTAGGAATTTTTAATGTACTCACAGAGTTTTGAAGCTATCCCCACTACCTAATTTTAGGACATTTTTGTCACCCCCTTCCCCAAAACACTGTTCCCATTGACAGTGTTTGCTCTTGTTTCTTCATTTCTTTCCTTTAAAAAAAGTTTTCTGGGTGGCTCAGTCGGTTAAGCATCCGACTCTTGATTTCAGCTCAGGTCACAGTCTCACAGGTTTGTGAGATCGAGTGCTGCATCAGCCTCCGCGCTTCAGTGCAGAGCCTGCTTTGGATTCTCTCTTTCTCTCTCCCGCCCCAACCCTCAAAATAAATAAATAAACTTTTTTAACGAATTAAAAAATAAAGTTTTCCTCCTCTTTGGCAACCACTTTCTATTTCTATCTCTAGAGATTCACTTTGCCTGTTGTAGAACTTCATACGAAGGGAATCGCACATGAGTATCCTCTGTGTCCCACCTCATTCACTCGGTGAACTTCATGCTGTCACGGGTATCGCTGCCTCGTTCTGTTTGATTGCTTAGTATTCCACGTAATGAATATACCACAATTTGTTTATCTGTTTTTTCTATTGATGGCTGTTTGAGTTGGTTCTGGTTTGCGATTATTTAGAATAGGGCTGCTATGAACACTCTTATACAAGTCTTATGTGGATATGTTTTCATTCCTCTTGGGAAAACACCTGGGAGCAGAATTGGTGGGTCGCAGGGTTGACATATATTTAGCTCTGATAAGAAACTGTCAAAGAGCTCTCCCAAGCTCTTGTGCTGAGCCGCACCCATGCCAACAATGTGTGAATGCTTCTAATGCTGTATGGGCTTGCCAGCATTTGATGTTGTCAGTCTTTTAGCCATTCTAGAAAGTATGGAATGGTCCTTTGTTGTGGTTTCATGTTTCATTTGCCAGGGACTAAAGGATTGTAACAGGCTTACTGAATATTTGCATATCTTGTCTCCTGAAGTGTTTGTTTAGTACTTTGCCCATTTATTGGGTTATACTTATTGTTGACTTATAGGAGTTCTTTATATAGTCAAGACATGAGTCCTTTGTCGGATAGACGCATGGTGCATAGTTTTTTGCCCTATAGCTTGTCTATTCATTTTCTAAATAGTCTTTGAAGAACAGAAAGTTACATTTTTAGGAAGCTCAATTTGACTATTTTATTTTTTTCATTTTACAAAAGGTGGAATCTGTTTAAACTCAGTAAACTACCTTACAGTTCATGAGTCAATGCCATGGCAACAACAGACACCAACCGCAAAGAACACCTGCCTGTGCTCAATTTTGACAATTTTAAAGAATGGTTTGTGCTTGTATCTTACTCAAGAAATCTTTGCCTACCCCTGTGGCAAAGATATTCTAAGTATTCTCGTAGAAGCTGTATGTGTGGGCTTTACATTTATTTCTATGATCCATCTTAAAATTGCTTTTGTGTATGAAGTGACATACACAGGATTCTTTTTTCCCCCCTGTATAGACATTCAATTGCTCCAGCACTGTTTCAAAATGACTTTGCTTTTCCATTGAACTGATTTGGTGTCTTGGTCAAAATTTGATTTGTTGTGTATGTATGGGTCTATTTCTGAGCTCTCTCTTCTGTTTCATTGATATATTTGTCTATCCTTACACCAATACCACACTGTATTAATTGTTGTTGCTTTATAATGAGTCTTTTTTTATAGTTTATTTTTTATTTTTGAGACAGAGCACGAGCAGGGGAGGGACAGAGAGAGAGGGAGACATAGAATCTGAAACAGGCTCCAGTCTCCGAGCTGCCAACACAGAACCTGATGAGGGGCTTGAACCCACGAACCACAAGATCATGACCTGAGCCGAAGTCAGACACTTAACCGACTGAGCCACCCAGGCACCCCTATAATAAGTCTTAAAATCAAGTAATCTAAGAGTTTTGTTCTTCTTTTTCAAAATTATCGTGCACATTCAAGAATATTTGCATTTACATATTTAGAATCAGCTTGTCAATTCAAGAAAGCCTGCTGGAATTTTGAAAGGGATTGCATCAATCTATAAGTTAATGGTTATCTTAACAATATTGAGACTTCTGATCCATGAACATGGTATACCTCTCCGTTTATTCATTTCCCATAGCAACACCCTCTTGTTTTCAGGGTAACAGTCTCACACATCTTTTGATAGACTTGTTCCTAGGTATTTTATTTTTTAGCCGTTATAATTGGAATTTTTACTGTTTATTTATTATGAGAGGGCAAGAGCATGCACATGCACACACATCAGTGGGAGCAGGCAGAAAAGAGAGGAAGCGAGAGAGAATCCCAAGCAGGCTCCTCACTGTCAGCACAGAGCCTGATGTGGGGCTCAACCTCATGAATCTTGAGATCATGACCTGAGCTGAAATAAAGAGTCAGACCCTTAACCAACTGAGCCACCCAGCCACCCCTAGAATTGGAATTTTTAAATTTCATTCTTCAGTTGTTCGTTGTTTGACTTATATTTTAGTAGGATCACTCTGGGTCCTGTACTAAGAATAAAATATCAGCAGTGGGGGGCAAAAGCAGGAAGACCAGTTTGGAGACTGTTGCAATAATCTAGAGGAGGATTGAAATAGCTTGGGACAGTAGCAGCACTGGTAGTGTTGAGAAGAAATCAGATTGAATGTAGAGCTAATAAGATTTTCTGATGGGGTGGATGTCAGTTGCAAAAGAAAAGGGAAAGTCAAAGTAACTTCAAGGTTTTGTCCTGATCAACTAGAAAAGCGGAGTCGCCATCAGCTGATGTGGGAAATATTGAGTGTGGAGCAGTTTGGGTGGAGGGGAGAGGTCAGGGACTCGGTGTTAGATACCATAAGTTTGAGATGCTTCTTAGAAAACCAAACGGAGATGCAGGCATCAGTTGTATGTATGAGTTTGGGGTCAAGGTCTAGGCTGGGTTGTTTGTCTGGGAGTCCTGAGCATATGGACAGATGAGCTCCTAGAGCGAGTGGGTGTAGGAAGGGAAAGGAAGAGACCTTGGGAGATCAGGAGATGAGGGGGAATCAGACAAGAGGCAGTGAGGGTGGGGAGTGGGAGTGGAGGTTAGGGAGCGGGAGGAAGGCCAAGGGAGGGGCTGGAAGCCAAGGGAGGAAGGTGTTTCAGGAGGAGGCAATGGTCAGCTGTGCCGAATGATGACCACAGGACCACTCAGATGAGTCCTGACAGCTGGCTTTGCAATGTAGAGTGCCAGTGATTTCAACAAGAACATTCTTGTTGGCATGAGGGGGTGGGGACACAGACTAACTGGAGGGGCTTCCCGAGCAAACGAGAGGAGAGGAGTAGGGTCAGCCCCCAGGGACAATTCTTCTGAGGTAGGGGGTTCCTGTATAGACGGCAAAGGATTTTTTGTAAGTTACCGAAATAACTCAATACGTAGAGCTTACAGTGTGTGTTTTCTAGAGTGAGTCTGCTCTCAGCCTCTGTACTGAGGTGCTCACAGGACCCGCTAATGAAGGATATGATGGGAGAGGGAACTCAGAGAAGGGCAGTAACTGTTCTGACCTGCTGGCAATCTGACCTGCCTGGTGTTGATGACTTCCTTGTTTCAGAAGCCACCTGCTAATCGTCCTATGGTTTCCCCATAACAAGAGCTCAAAGTTCACATCATTTATCAACCACTTAATAGATTCATTTCCTCTGGAGCCTGACAAAGACTTTCCATTAAGCCAGTGGTGCTTGGGTCCCCTCTTAATGGGACATCCTTGGTCTGTGTCCTCTGCCCCTTTGGCGATCATGGCCAAACTGTGCCAAGGGGAAGAACTGCAATCCAGCCTCCTGTTCTTACCCATATATCCATGGTGTGACTCAGTTCATACATGACTGGAAGCAGAAGGAGCGACATCTGGTCACATGGAAGGTAGCTTATTCATAGCATCTCCCAGGTGAGAGTGGGGAAAGGCCCCCAACTTGTCTCCTGCATTGACAGCAGGAGCCCTTTAATCTCCATTTTAAGAACATTTTAAAACAGCTCCTGCACCAGGCCTACCTGGGGAGAGCGCTCCCAGCTTCCCAGGGCCCTCAGCTGGGGGCTGGCTGCACCGCCTCCCTTGCCTACTTCCCACCACCCCCAACACCCCCCCAACCCCCCCCCCCCGCCGCCCTGCACGGCTCAGCTTGCCAGCGCTGAGATAATTCAGGGGGAGCCGGCATGTCCATTCTGTTGGTTTTGTGCATTTCGGATATTTTCTGTGGCCTTTGGCGTAGTTCAAGTTTGTCTCCAGGTATCGCTCAACTCATCATCTTTATTAGCGCTCTGGTTACGAAGTTGCCAGGCTTTTTGAAGGTCTGCTCCAACCCCTTATCTCCCACCAGCCCCGTTGCTTATTTTGGGCAATTTTTTTGTTAATATTTTTATTTATTTCTAGGAGAGAGAGAGAGACAGCATGAGCAGGGGAGGGTCAGAGAGAGAGGGAGTCACAGACTGAAACAGGCTCCAGGCTCCGAGCTGGCAGTCAGCACAGAGCCCGATGTGGGGCACGAACCCACGAACCGCGAGATCATGACCTAAACAAAAGTCGGACGCTTAACCGACTAAGCCACCCAGGCGCCCCTATTTTGGGCGATTTTTCAGGATATGCAGATTTTCAGGAATACGCATTTGGAGTTCAGGCAGAAATCGTGGACCATCTTGTCAGTGGGAAGCAGGGGCAGGGGAGGGAGGGGCAGGGGAGGGGCCCCGAGGGCTCTGCTGGGAGGTGTGCAGGTGCACGTTGAGAAGACTCACTTCCTTACTTCCTGGATCCAGCAGATAAGGGCAGACGTGGACTTGGCACCACTCATTAACACTGACCCCCTCCCCCCGCCCCACTCACCAGCAGCCACAACTCAGGGTTCAAGGCGTGGCCAGTCCTGAGGGGACCACACTCAAGTTATCAGGGTTTCAGAAACAATTATGGGAGGAAAAAAGTATTAAAGTTTATTTGTTTATTTTGAGAGAGAGAGAACGAGAGTAGAGAAGGGACAGAGAGAGAGGGAATGAGAAAATCCCAAGCAGGCTCCACACTGTTGGCATAGAGCCCAATGCAGGGCTTGAACTCACGGACCGCGAAATCCTGACCTGAGCCTAAATCAAGAGTCAGACATTGAAGCGACTGAGCCACCCAGATGCCCCTAAAATCTGCAGCTTTTTTAATTGGCTGCTTTTCCCTGCATACTAGAAAATTACCAGCATTCTTTTTCTGGGCAATGCCCTACCCCAAGGGACAGAGCTCCCACAGCACAGTGTGGGGACCCCTGTGGCACGAAGGTTCTTGAGCAGGTGCTGCTGAGGGGAAAGGGTGTGCAGACAGGGCTGAGCGGAGCTCCCCGGAGGTGGGAGTGGCTTCAGGGTCAGGGACACTCCTCTGCTCCATGTGAACCCAAGGGCAAAGGGTGCACCTGAAGGGTTGAGATCCGATGTCCCTGCAGCACGGAGCGACCCAGGAACACTGATGGGGGACCCAGGGGAAAGTGCCAGGTGACCACCAAGGCTCATAGAATCAAAGCTCTTCAGGTTCATAAGGTTCAACCTCCAAGAGCAACAAGCACAAAGCCCGATGCGGGACTCGAACTCATGAACTGCAAGATCATGACCTGAGCCAAAGATGGACGCTTAACCGTCTGAGCCCCCAGGCGTCCCTAGAATGCAGGTTTTCTGAGCCTGAGCCCAGGCAGTCAGCTGCCTCCGTCTCACCTGTCATGCAAACCGGCCACCCCTCAGCTAAGACCTCAGCAGCCGTGAGCACTTTCCCTGGGCCAGGCCCTGGCCACGGTGCTGGGGACACAGAGATGGCTCAGACGAGGTTCATGCCCACAGCAGCTCACTGCTCCTAGAAAGGAGCCCTGACCAGGGGCCCAGGAAGAAATCTGTCCTATGGCTCTGAGAATGAAAAGCAAATGAACAAATGGATACACATTCCAGAAAGAGAGTGGGAGAGCAGTGGATTCCGCTGGGGAAGTCAGGAGGGCATCCTGGAAGAGGAGGCAGGGAAGCTGGTATTTCAAGTGGGATAGGAAATTCCAGGCAGAGGATATGGCATAATAAAAGCACAGACTGAGTCTAAGAGCCAGACGACATTGCTACGTTTATCGACAGTGTGCTGTGGCCCAGCTACTGCGCTAGACGTTTTGCATATGTGACCATTTCTACCTCCCTCCCTCCAGGTGTTCTTATTATGACCATTTCTCTGATGATTGGGCAGGTGCCTGTGTGTTAGGAATGCAGCGGGCTGTATCAGACGGGGCAATGCAAGGGGTGCTGGGGTCCAGGAATGATGGGGGGCACCCTGCCCACCCCCACCCCGTACTCCACACAGGTGCAGACATTCCACGGAGATCTGCTGCAGCACATGGAGAAGAACACCAAGCTGGACATGCAATTCATCAAAGTAAGTCCGGCCACCCACCTTGGCCCCCCAGCCCATTGCAGGCAAGACTGCCTCTCCCCATTTGATGGATGGGCACGCTGAGGCCCGCGCTGGGTATTTGGCCCTAGGCCGTATGTGTTCCCAGCTGAGCCCCCACCCCCACCCCCACCCCGGCCCCACCAGTGCTCTGACCCATAGGCCGGGAGTCTTAAGCTCTTTGACATGAGGGTCCCCCTCCTCTCTCCGCCCCACCCAAGGACAGCCGCCAGAACTATGAGATGGAATACCGCCACCGAGCCGCCAGCCTGGAGAAGAGCATGTCTGAGCTGTGGCGCATGGAGCGCAAGAGGGACAAGAATGCGCGGGAGATGAAGGTGTGAGGAAGGGCTGGGGGCAAAGCCAGGCTCTGGGGGGGACGCCCTGACACCGCCCCTCCCCCAGCTCCCCCGCCCAGTGCCGGCCCAGCTCTACGAGGCCCACTTGCCGCCCCCTCTGCGGTGAGCAAAGCTGGAGGGCTCAGCCAGCCCCTGGCAGGTGGGCGCCACCGGCCCTCGGGGGCCACCCTCAGCAGCACTCCCCGTGCTGTCACTTCCTGGCCCTCCCCAGGCTCCCCAGGCCACCCCCCTTCCACGCCACGTCACAGAAGGCCATCAACCATGCTGCTCCTTGATCATGGTAGCACAGTGTAATTCCTGAGCAGGCCTGCCATCCTCCGCTCCCTCCTGCACCCAGCAGTGCTCCCTGCCCCCAGCTAGGGCCAGCCCTCCTCCCTAGTGCTCCCTGCCCCCCCCCCCGGCTAGGGCCAGCCCTCCTCCCTAGTGCTCCCTGCCCCCCGGCTAGGGCCAGCCCTCCTCCTTAGTGCTCCCTGCCCCCCGGCTAGGGCCAGCCCTCCTCCCCAGTGCTCCCTGCCCCCTGGCTAGGGCCAGCCCTCCTCCCTAGTGCTCCCTGCCTCTGGCTAGGGCCAGCCCTCCTCCGTAGTGCTCCCTGCCCCCTGGCTAGGGCCAGCCCTCCTCCTTAGTGCTCCCTACCCCCCGGCTAGGGCCAGCCCTCCTCCTTAGTGCTCCCTGCCCCCCGGCTAGGGCCAGCCCTCCTCCCCAGTGCTCCCTGCCCCCCGGCTAGGGCCAGCCCTCCTCCCCAGTGCTCCCTGCCCCCCGGCTAGGGCTAGCCCTCCTCCTTAGTGCTCCCTGCCCCTGGCTAGGGCCAGCCNGTGCTCCCTGCCCCCCGGCTAGGGCCAGCCCTCCTCCCCAGTGCTCCCTGCCCCCCGGCTAGGGCCAGCCCTCCTCCCCAGTGCTCCCTGCCCCCTGGCTAGGGCTAGCCCTCCTCCTTAGTGCTCCCTGCCCCTGGCTAGGGCCAGCCCTCCTCCCCAGCTCAGGGGGCCCTATCCTGGCCTCTGCCTCCAAAACCAGACCTCTATCTCCTTTCCCATCTCCTCTTCTGTCTCCTTTATCATTTAAAAAAAATGTTTATTTATTTTTCGAGAGAGATACAGAGCAAGCAGGGGAGGGGGCAGAGAGAGAGGGAGAGAGAAAATCATAAGCAGGCTCCACAAAGTCAGCATGAAGTCCGACTCAGGGCTTGATCCCATGACCCTGGGATCATGACCCGAGGGGAAATCAAGAGTCGGACGCTCAACCAACTGAGCCACCCAGGCGCCCCCTTCTTCTGGCTCCTTTAATAAGCTCTTACTTACCCCTCCTCTGCCGAATCTTCCCTCCCAAGGAGGGGCTTATTAATCAACTCCTTCACATTTTCTTAAACTAGCCTCCCGGGGCCCCGCTCTGTGCTTGGCCCCGTGCCTGGGGCTGGGGGAAGATGCCAGGCCGGGCGGACCCAGAGCCCATGAGGGTCAGGATGCCCATTAGAGGTGGGCCTAGGGGCTAGGATGGGCTGGGTGCTCAGGGGAGGACCTCCAGGAGGAGATGGTTCGGGAAGGACAGGGGGGCTTCAGACCGCTGGCACATGTGGAAGGCGGGATGACACACGCACTTGCTGCCCCCAGCTAGAACCCGCTTCTTCCCCAGGAGAGCGTGAACCGGCTGCACGCACAGATGCAAGCCTTCGTGTCCGAGAGCCAGCGGGCGGCTGAGCTGGAAGAGAAGCGGCGCTATCGATTCCTGGCCGAGAAGCACCTGCTGCTTTCCAACACCTTCCTGCAGTTTTTTGGCCGGGTGAGCTGGGGCCGGGGCATGGCGACCGCAGCCTTCCTCGGGTCTGTGCTCTCGTGAGCTGGCTACGCACAGAGGCTGCCCCCACTTTACCCGCTTCCTTCTTTCCTTCCTCTCTGTAAATATTTATTTTCTTTGTTTACTCTCCCCATCTGTTTCTATGTTTATTTGTGTCATCAGATATTCATTCCTTGATTCATTCACTCATGACTTTGCTTATTCTCACGCTCATTCACCAAGTCATGCCTTTCTTCATTCATGTATGAACCATTTACTTTTTCATTCCTGCTTGGGGACACTATTTGCAAATTCATTCATTCATAGGTTTATTTCGTTATTGCCTATTAATTGTGTCGTATTATTTAAAATCCTCTGTGCTTTTGCTCTGTTCTGTCTGCTGGACCAGTCGGAGTCTTTTGTTTTTCATTGGATTTCTTAAAAAAATTTTTTTATTTAATTTTTTAAAATGTTTATTCTTGAGAGAGAGAGAGAGAGCATGAGTGAGGGAGGGGCAGAGAGAGAGGGGGAGACAGAATCCGAAGCAGGCTCCAGGCTCCAAGCTGTCAGCACAGAGCCCAAAGTGGGGCTTGAACTCACAGACTGTGAGATCATGACCTGAGCTGAGGTCGGATGCTCAACCAACAGAGCCTCCCAGGCTCCCCTTTCATTGGATTTCTAATCGATTTTGCTTTCCATATTTCGCTGCCATGTTGGTTAGTGCTGTTGGGTTTATGACTGTCTTATCTTCTCTGTAAATATTACCACTTATGTACTTAAGATCCCTCATAATCCAGTCTGATGCTTTTCATTTCACTTTGAGATTAAATTACCCTCCTTTCTCTCCTGTTATCTCTTTGTTTTAAGTGTGCTTTCTGTTACCAACATATAGCTCAGTTTTGATTTTTGACCAGTCTGACAGTCTATGTCTTCTAATTGAAGAATTCACTTGATTCCCGTTTAACCCAACAACTGATATACCTGTTTTGTTCTTTCTCTATAACTTGAGTTCAATGCATTTCTTGCTTTTTTGTTTCCTCTTGGCTTGTTCGTGCCTCTTTGGTTGTGTTAGTATACATTCCCTTTCCCCTTTATTAAATTGTAAGTCTTACTATTCTTTTCACCTCTACTCATGATGACCTCACCATGTGACCCTCATGATAATATATATTCATCTATTATCATTTCCACAATATACTCACACCCCCCAACACTACTCTGTCTATTGCACACCCTCCCCAGCCCTTAAGATAAGGCCTCGGGAAGAATTTTCCTGCCCTCCCTGGCACTCTAAAATGGGGCCTTACTCCTTCCCCCATCAGCCCCTACCTCCGGCTCTTGGCTTTGCCAAAAAACTTCCAACCTTTTAGTTCCAGGCTCTCACTAGTCATCTCTTTGCATCATGATCCTTCTGTTTCAAGAAACTTTACTTAGAGGGGCGCCTGGGTGGCTCAGTCGGTTAAGCGTCCAACTTCGGCTCAGGTCATGATCTCACAGCTCGTGGGTTCGAGCCCCACGTCGGGCTCTGTGCTGATAGCTCGGAGCTTGGATCCTGCTTCCGATTCTGTGTCTCCCTCTCTGTATGCCCCTCCATCGCTCACGCTCTATCTCTCTCACTCCTTCAAAAATAAATAAATAAATAAACATTAAAAAAATTAAAATTAAAAAAAGAAACTTTACCCAGGTTACATATATTACCACTGCCCAGTGCGTGGTCACCACACACTCGCGTTTTACCACACATATGATCAGATACACTACTCACTTCTGTTTTCACTCCTTTCCATTCCCACCGTCTTGAGGTTTTGGTCCTGATTCCCTGGGTATTTTCTGCAGATGCACCACCTGAATCCTTGCCTATCTGCAAATGTCTCACTTTTGCCCAAACTGCTGAGTGGCACATTAGCTGGTCGAAGGACTCCAGGGCCACGGGCTTTTTCTCTTGTGGTCCGAGACGATGGTCTTCCGTTTCCTAGTGCCCTGTGTTGTGGATGCGAAGTCAGGTGCTGGTCTGTCTCCTTGCCCTCGTACGTAACTGGCTCTTTCTCTGGTCTCTTGGAGATTTTCTTGGTGCCCTTGGGACTGGGGAATTGTCTGGTTACCCACAGATGAGCGCCCATCAGTGCCCTTCCCTCTGCAGGCTCAGGTCTGTATTCGAGTCAGGGGAGCGATGTGCTCGTCTGTTTCTTTAACTGTTATCTCTCTGCCATCATTCCTTTTCCTCCTTCCGGAACTCTGCATCTACAACCTCCTCCCTCCCCATGTCTATGTCATTTCTGCTTGTTCTGTGTTTTGAGATATTTCTCCCCCTTGACTCGTTAGGCAACTATGTTCTCAATAGGACTATTTTCTCTTTTAGTGCTTCTGTTCAATTTTTTTTTTTTTAAGTTTATTTATTTATTGGGGGGTGGGAGAGAATGAGCGGGAGAGGGGCAGAGAGAGGAGGAGAGAAAGAAAATTCCAAGCAGGCTCCATGCTCTGAGCTGAGCCTGACGTGGGGCTGGATCTCACAACCGTGAGTCAGACCCTTAACTGACTGAGCTCCCCCGGGCGCCCCAGTTCATCTGTTCAATTTTACATCTTGTAAGCATTCTTTGTCTAGGTAAGAAGGTCTGTGTTATGTAGCACAGGCTCCGATCAAGATCTTATTAGGCTTGTCACTCCTTCTTTCTGCTGCCTGGATGGTCTGCCGGGTCCTCCTCCCTGACCACTGGGTCCTCTTAGGTCCCTTGTTTCTTTCCTTTGCCTCCTCATTCTGACTTAGGTCTTCCTGCAGCAAGCATCAGCTCTCACCCGGCCTCAGGAATAGAGATTGATGTAGCCTACTCATGTGGGGAACCACTGCAGACAGGGCTGCCAGGAAAGGTCATGCAGGTTGTGCACTGCACAAGGGTACCTGGTTGAGAGCCAGAGCTATGCTCTACCCTCAAAGCTCAACACACTCACACAGACTGTGTTTTCCTGGAGGAAGGAGCACTTTTTTCTTTGCATAACGAGGCCATCCTCTCACCAAATGTGTGCCTGCCAGACTGTCCATCTAGAGGGGACACCTGTCTCTAAATTCTAAGGAGTTAGCCTATGGGCTGGCAGCAGCCCGAGGCTCTGGAGCCCTGGGATTCAGGAAAGCCAGTAGCAACTCCCAGGCCACACTCAGGAGGGATACTCACCACTGCCCTCCCCAGGTACCTCTGTGAGCAGTATTGCCTGGACCGCTCTTGCCCAACATCTCCATTATGGGTCTTCAGGCCCCTGCCAGCTCAGCACTGGTCAAAATTCTGCCCTACTGTCTTCTGTAGGTCCAACCGGGGCTGAACCCTCACAGCTACTACCCACCTGGCATGTGGCCTTGCCTACCTGCCTGGTCTGGCCTAGCTTTGGCCCCTCCAGAGGCGGCCTGGTGGGATGTATTGAAGGACGCCCCAAGGACACCTGGACATAACATTTCTGCCATGCCTTCACACTGATGGCCTTGTCTCTGCATTTTCCAATACCATTTGTTCTTTCATTCACGTATTTATTTATTTTTTTAAGTGGGGAAGGGCAGAAAGAGAGAGAGGGAGTGAGAGAGCATCCCAAGAAGGCTCCGCACCACCAGTTCGAGCCTGATACAGGGCTCGAACTCACCAACTGCGAGATCATGACCTGAGCCGAAGTCAGACGCTTAACCGACTGAGCCACCCAGGTGCCCCTCATTCACGTATTTCATAAATATTTTTAAAGCTCCGCTGTCATGTCAGACTCTGACTCTATTTTATATCTGAGACGGAGTGTGTCCCTGACCTGCCCAGCTTCTCTTTCCTGATGCCACATACAGGGCTCCTCCTCCCGCACCCCCCGCCCCACACCCCCTCCAGCTTCATCACTCTGTCCAGTGCTTTCTGTTTCTTTGCATCCTTATTTAGTTTCTATTTCTCTTTCTTTGTATTCTTGTTCAGATTCCCAGCCTCTGTGTTCTGGCTGCAAACCCAGCAAGTGATTTCACTTCTCTGAGTCCCATTTCTTCTCTGGCAAAAGAGGGATAAAATCTCCACCTCACAAGGTTGATGTCCTGATGGAGCCTCATACGAAGGAGCCCAGTGAATTAGGTTCTCCCGCCCCTGCTCTCTCCCCTCCAAAGATGAAAACGAAAGCTCCCCTTCTGGGAGATAGCAGACTCCTGCCTAATCCTCAGCCAAGCCCCTTCCCAAGTCTCTGAGCCCAGGGACCCCCTGGTGCTGAGCAGAGGGGGAGACACTGTCACCGCAGCCAGCTCCCAGCTCAGGGCTCAGCATTCTCTCCCTGACCCTCCTCTCTCCCATGGACTGATACTCCATGAAGGAACTGTTTAATCTTCTTTTAAACGGTTTTATTGAGATCGAATCCACATGGCCTGCAATCCATCCATCTAGAGTGTACAGTTCAGTGGCATCTTGTATATTCACAGGGTTGTGTATCCATTGCCACGATCAAGTTCAGAACATGTGCATTACCCCTTAATGGCCATTCCCCAGCCCCTCCCCATCCTACCACACCCCCCCCCCGCCTGCCGCTCCAGACAACCACAGATCTACATTCTATTTCTATAGATTTGAAGTTTATTTATGTATTTTGTGAGAGAAAGAGAGAAAGAAAGAGAGAGAGAAAAAACGCGAAAGGGAAGGGCAGAGAAAGAGAGAGGGAATGAGAGAATCCCAAGCAGGCTTCACGCTGTCAGCATGGAGCCCAACATGGGGCTCGAACTCACAAACCATAAGCTCATGACCTGAGCCAAAATCAAGAGTCAGACACTCAGCCTACTGAGTCCCAGTACATCATCCTGTTTTATCACCAAATAACATTTCATGGTCTAGATAGACCACATTTTACTTATCCGTTCATCAGTTGATGGATATCTGGGTTGTTTCGACTTTATGGCTCTGATAAATAATGCCACCGTGGATATATGTGAACGTTTTTGTGTGGGCGAGTTCTCGTTCCTCCTGGCAATAGGGGATGGATTTGCTAAGCATAGGGTAACTCTACGTTGAACTGTTCTGGGAGCTTCCAGACTGTTTTCCCAAAATGGCTGCACCGTGTTACCGTCCCACCAACAGTATATGAGATCGCCAATTCCTCCACATCCTTTCCATCACTTATTATTGTCCATCGCTCTGATGATAGCCATTCTAGTGGATGTGAAGTGGTGTCGCATTATATTTTGATTTGCATTTCCCTGATGGCTAGTGATGTTGAATATCTCTCGCTGTGCTTATTGGCCATCTATGTGCGCTCTTTGGAAGGAAACTCCTTTCTTCCTCTGTCCTGAACAGTCAACCTCCAACATTAAGAAGAGGGCTGACCCCTCCCCTGGCTGCCTCCTGCTGAGTGATCACCCCTCAGGAAGGCGCCGGGGGTTGAATGAGCCAGACGTCCCCTAGATATGGGGGTTGGGGGGGACAGGTATCGTGTTGTATGACCCAGCCGGACTTTAGGACACACGAGATCTAACTCCCTAAGACAGTCAAACGCACATGTTCACTTGTCACTATATCTATAAATAGAATGCACAAGATTTGGAATAATGTTGAAAGAAACGATGAGGGCTCGAGTTTGGCAAGCGGTTATTCTCAGCTTATTCTCCCATAACCAGCCCGGCTGAGTCTGCGTCTGGCCAATAACCTCCCTCACCCTCAGCTTCTCTGGGCTTTATTGCAGTTGCGCGAGTGTGCCTCCAGG
Source organism: Hyaena hyaena (assembly GCF_003009895.1). NCBI lineage: Eukaryota > Metazoa > Chordata > Mammalia > Carnivora > Hyaenidae > Hyaena > Hyaena hyaena. Next base: position 662,887 of record NW_024080912.1, read on the forward strand.
ATTAGCTCCTAGGAATGGAATGGAATGGAATGGAACGGAATTGGCAAGCCCAAGGATACGGGCATTCATTGTGTCAGTTCATGCTTCTGCTGGCAAAATAGGAGAGTCCCTCTTCCTTGACAGCAGCGTGAGAGCAAACTTTTCCCTCCTTGCCCATGAGCGAGGTAAAAATGGTCTCTCCGCATGGCTTTGTTTCATCCTTGTCTTCTAAGTCAGATTGATATCTTTTCATGTTCCAGAGCCATTGGATGCCCTGGATATTCCCTGGGATAATCAGCATCTTTTCCTCCATTTTGCTTGTTAGTTTCTAGGAGCTCTTTATATGTTACTGAAATTAGAGCTCTCTTGGAGATGAGATGCGCATATTTTCCCAGTGTGTCATTTATCAGTTGACTTCGCTTATTGTGGGTTTTGCCATGTTTAAAAAATCACTTTTACTTAATCAAATGCATTGGTATTTTCTAGTACACGGGGGTCTGTATCATACTTAGAATGGCTCTTCCACTCCATACATGTTTTAAAAATTCTCCCACGGTCTCTTTATGGTTTTGAAAGCCCGTGTGGGGTTTCTTCCCAACCACTGGCTACACTGCCTGGAGGCAGGGTTGAGGAAAGCCCTTAAACTTCTGTGCTGTCCGGGCTGGGACTCAGTGCTGCGACCTTTACTCCCAGAATGCCCTAGCACCATGGCAGTTGCTTTCCAGGGAGTGTTCTCCAGCTGGACAAGAACCTGTTCTAAAAGACGGTCTGCAGAACCCAACGTCCTTCCTTTGCATGCTACTTCTGAAACAGAACGGAGTTTTGGTCTGTGGGCTGTTTTGCGAATTGGGTATGCAAGGCCACAGAGGGCGTGTCCACCCAGTGACCTAGTGACCACTCGCTTCCATGATGGAATTCCTGCTGTTTTGCTGCCCGAGAGCCCTCTGAGGTTTTCAGCAGCGAGGCCAGACTGAAGGGAGGAATCGTGGACAGGTGCCATTCCAGGAAGCTTCCTCAGGATGGACTAGTACAGCCGCCCTCCCCACTCCAGGCTCACTGGATGTGAGACCTAGAGCCAGTCATGAACGGCTCTGACCCTTAGCATCTTCTTCTACAAAATGGTGCCAACAAGGGCATCTACTTCCCAGGGCTATTGTGAGAATCAGATATGACAGTACGGGTAAAGCTTGAACCCTGGCCTGGCACAGAGTAAATGCCCAACAAAGGGAAGCTTTTGTCATTCCTAAGGTGACCGTCTTGAGCGTGGTCTGGGGACAGGGGGATGTTTGCCTAGAAGAAGGAGAGAGACCTTTATAGCCGAAGAGAGCACAGTGTTTTGATCATACCTGGGATTTAATTTATAGAAGTGACAGCGCAGAGAGATCAAGGCCATGGAAAGACGTTTCAGTACACATCACAGTTCCCAAGAGGAGGGGTCATGGCGAGTCACACGGGGCCACAAGGGGAAGCATCAGGAGCTGGGCAAGAGGCAGAAGGAACAAGGGGAAAGCGTGGGCTCGAACCTTTAATACAGTTTCCAAGGGAGGGAATGGGCGAGGCCGAGTGGGTAAGTTTTAGCAAATTTCGGATTGGGATGGTTTGAATGATTTCATTGGGCTCGGGGCTAGAGGGGTTGCGTCTAGGGGTGATTTGGGGCAGGGGGAAATATTAGCTTGGTGTGTGTTAGGTAAGGGAGGTGGTTAGGGATGTGGGGTTTGGACTGGCCGTTTTGCACACTAGCTTACAGGCAAGTGCTTACTATCTCTAGGAATTATCAGAGCCCTGGGAGGGAGAATCTGCCGGATTAACAAAGCCCCGGGATGTCAACACAGAAAAAAAATTTTTTTTTTTTTTTCAGAAAAAAAATTTTAAATGATTAATGTACCCAGGTGGTCTAACATTTAAAGCCCTCTCCCCCCAAGTTGTTATGAATCGTGTGCTCAGCTGCCTAGTTTCCTGTCCTTGAAAGTATTCAGTTAGATGCCTTATGTACCAGGGACACTACGACTGCTTCTGTAGGCTAGAAGGACTAGACTGGAAAAACTGGACTTGAAGGGCCTCTTTTAGGAAACTACTCAAACTGGCTTACTCAGGAGAGGTATTTATCCCTTTAGGTACTGGGAAGTTCAAGGGCTTCCGGTATAGCTGGATGTAGGCGCGCACAGGTCATCAGAAATTTGCCATTTCCCCCTAGTTGTAGTTTCCTGTGTTGGTTTCACTCTGTTTCCCGAGCCCCCGTGAAGTAAAAGAATAGCTATTTCCAGATTGTTCCTGGATAAGTACTGGGACTGGGTTCTCTGGTCACAGGTTTTGGGGGAGTGCCATGCCTGCGTCCATCCATGTGGCCTGGAAGACGAAGCAAAGCGGGACGGTCAGGCCAGGGTTCTACCCCTCCTGCTGTATCGGGCAGTGGGAGAGCCCGGCCAAAGCACAGAGCCTGGGTGCAGAGGCAGGAGCTTCTCGGGAAAGACCGTGGGGGACAAAAGAGGGGGTGCATTGGGGGTCCACGGCGATCTCTGGCTCCCTCCAGCTTGATCATGCCGTCATCCTCAGCTTGCAGGGCCCGAGTTCCCAAGGTCTAGGGTGTCGCTTTGGAGTCCCCAGCTCAGATCTGCCTGACCCCTGTGTCCCCACGCGCCCAGGCCCGGGGCATGCTCCAGAACCGCGTGCTGCTGTGGAAGGAGCAGTCGGAGGCCAGCCGCAGCCCGTCGCGCGCCCACTCCCCCGGGCTGCTGGGCCCCGCGCTGGGGCCGCCCTACCCCTCGGGTCGCATGACGCCCACCCGCCTGGACATGGTGAGGCCCTGGGCGCCCCTGCCGCTGTTCGCGCCCCCGCTGGTCCCCGCACCCTCCATGGCGCCCTGGGGCCCGAGGCCGTCCCCATGGAGCCGCCTGCCCCCCAGGCTCCCCGTCTACGCAGCGCCTCTGGGCCCGCCTTTCCGCCCCGGCGCGGCCTCGGCGCCCCCGTGGTGGCTGGGCCGCCCCCAGAACCCCTACGCCGACGTCTGGGACTGGGGGTGGGGGCTGGACTAGGGTGCCACGGCCGCCCCCCTCCCCCCTCCCCGCCCCACCCTCCCCTGCCCGTCTCCCCTCGCAGCCCCAGAGGCCACTGGCAGAGTTCAGCTCCCCGCGCAGCCGGCAAGGCTCCGGCTCCTACGGCTCCGGCCCCGAGCCCGCCGAGGCGCGGTCCGCGTCCCAGCTGGAGCCAGACCGCCGGGCGCTGCCCCGGACGCCGTCCGCCTGTGAGTGGCCGCGGCCCCCGGAGCGCAGAGAGAGGGCCGGGGACCCAGGGGACGGGTGGGTTGGTGGGGAGGGAAGAAGAGGCACTGAGGCGGCCCGGCAGCAGGCGCCTCGAGGGCGGCGGCGGCGCCGAGCCGGCCACCCACGTGCCGCCGCGCTCTCTCCCCGGCCCCGCAGCCTCGCTCTACGCCGGCAGCACCCAGCGCTCGCGCTCCAACTCCTTCGGCGAGCGCCCGGGCGGCGGGGGCGGCGGCGGGGGCGCCCGGAGGGTCCGCGCCCTCGTCTCCCACTCCGAGGGCGCCAACCACACGCTGCTGCGCTTCTCGGCCGGAGACGTGGTGGAAGTGCTGGTGCCAGAGGCCCAGAACGGCTGGCTCTACGGCAAGCTGGAGGGCTCATCCACGTGAGCGGGGGGGGGCCTGGGGCGCAGGGGAGGGGTTGGAAGGAGGCCCCGCAGGCCTGGGCTCCGGCCCGCCCGCCACTTCCCCGCCCCCCACCTCCTCCACTCCAGGTCCGTAGACCGTTCTCCCCTCCTCCCGTACAGCCCTCGGTTTCCTCATCCGGTCAAGGGGGAAGAACCTCCCCGCTGAATACAGGGTGGTGGCCCTTGAGGGGAACGAGAAGGTCCCCTCTTGCGCTGCCAAACACTGCAGAAAACCCACTGCTTGAGCACTTAACTGTGCGCCCCGCAGGGCGCCCCTCTTTACCCGGAGACAGTTCCCAGAGCGCTGATGCAGGCTGTGGGCATGGTGGCGGGCTCCCCCGGGGCCAGGTCCAGAGGCCAAGCTGGGACGTTGTAGGCGACAGGCCAAGTTGTGCAGTCATGTGCAGTGAAAGTCCTCAAAGAATTCACATCGAGGTTGGTTCTGACACCATGAAGGGAAGCGGGAGGTGGTACTCTGTGGTCGCTGCAAGCCTGGAGGAGAGCAGGTGTCCGCAGCCAAAAAGGGAGTGTGCGAGGAAAGGCGAGAGCTTGCTGGAGCCAGGCAGTGACCCGCACCGGGCTTTATGGACAGGAGACTGCGTGGTGCCCGCTCGCACTCATGCTAGGGGGAGAAGGAATGAATAGAGGCCTGAGTGAATGAACGGAGGCTTACAGGGCGGAGTCAGCAGGTGCACGGGAAAGTGCTTGTAGGGGTGGGAGTGTGGGTCAGTGGCTGTTGGGCAGGCAGAGGATGGATGGGGCTGTCAGTCAGTGGATAGTGGGCAGAGGGAAGGTGGATGGGGCCAGTGGACAGTGGGGAGGTGGAGGGTGGATAAGGCAGGTGGTGTGGATCGGACAACAGTGGGCAGGTAGAGGGGGGTTGTGCGTCAGTGGATGGTGGGTGGGAGAGTGGAGGGTGGTGATCAGTGGATGGTGGGTGGGTGGAGAGTGGATGGGGTGTGGTCAGTGGATGGTGGGTGGGTGGAGGATGGATGGGAGTGTGGTCAGTGGATGGTGGGTGGGTGGGGACTGGATGGAGGTGTGGTCAGTGGATGGTGGATGTGGTCAGTGGATGAGTGGGTGGAGAGTGGATGGGGGTGTGGTCAGTGGATGGTGGGTGGGTGGGGACTGGATGGAGGTGTGGCCAGTGGATGGTGGGTGGGTGGGGACTGGATGGAGGTGTGGTCAGTGGATGGTGGGTGTGGTCAGTGGATGGGTGGATGGAGAGTGGATGGGGAAGTGGTCAGTGGATGGTAGGTGGGTGGAGACTAGATAGAGGTGTGGTCAGTGGGTGGTGGGTGTGGTCAGTGGATGGGTGGGTGGAGAGTGGATGGGGGTGTTGTCAGTGGATGGTGGGTGGAGAGTGGATGGGGTGTGGTCAGTGGATGGTGGGTGGGTGGAGACTAGATGGAGGTTTGGTCAGTGGATGGTGGGTGTGGTCAGTGGAGGGTGGGTGGGTGGAGAGTGAATGAGAGGGTGATCCTGTGGGCAGGGAGGATGCACGGATGTGGGGTGCATACACAGACTGGGGTGTATATGAAAGGTATATGAATGGGCTGGTAGAGAGGCAGGCAGGTGGGCAGGAGCTCATGGACGGATTAGGGACGGGTGGTCCGTGTGTGGCTGCCCACGTGGATCCTGGATGTGTGATGCAGGGGGGGATGATGTGTGGATGGAGGGGTGGAGGACAGGGGACTATTGGATCAAGACCAGAAGGATGGGCTGGCAGGTAGAGAGATGGCCACAAACACCAGGGTTGGAAACACCTACTTTGTGGACCCACACAAGTCCCCACAACAGGCGTATAGCAGACTTCCTGGGGACCTGAGTGGAAAACCGCCTTGACTGGTGCTCTCAACCCACGTTCCTGGGACTTTGTTGTTCTCCCTGTGCCTCACGGGGCAGGGGAGAAGATGGCAACTTTTATCAGTGGGCACTTGATGGTGAAAGCAGAAGTAAAACGTTTGGCAGTGGTTTTTTTTTTCTGAGTTGAAATAGCTTCCAGTTACCTTTAGGCGAGAACGCTGTTGATTAGGTTTGGAGGTCTAAGGTGGCTTTGGGGAGAACACTTTCCCAAGTGCTTTGCAAGAATCTGGTGGTTTCCGTGGGGTCTGAAAAAGCTAAGGGACATCACATGGTGTGCCTCTCCCTGAGCCCTGGCTGCTCTGGAGACGCGATAATGAGCCTCCGGCCAGGCAAAGACTCTCTAAGGCCAGGGTGCCTGGGGTCACCGGAACCAGAGTCCTAGGGTAGAGGGAAGCGGCAGGGCTGAGGAGGAAAGGGCCCTGGATGATAGTCAGGCACCGTAGGCTCCAGTGCCCCTTCCCCTGGCTCGTACAGTTGCCTGTGATCCTCGGCCCCCACCCTGTGCCCTTCACAGTCACCCTGTGATCATCCGTTTGCAGGCCGTCAGCCGGGCTGGGGGACTCTGGGGAGCGGGAAGTGCATCAGGCTCTCTGCGAGCCCTCACGTGGTGGGTGCCCCGTGAGTAGAGAACGAAGCCGGTCACCACATGTCCTTGGACACATTTCTTTCCTCCCTGGACTTCCAGCTCCTCCCGAGGTGACCTAGCCCCTGGTGGGACATGAAGCTGGCCAGTTGGACTTGAAGGTGGAGAAGGTCTCCTTGAGGGATTAAATGAGTAACTCGGGGGCAAAGCCCTTCGAGCAAGGCCTGGCGCACAGCACCGCCCAGTATCTGTCTGCTCCCGGAAGTGTGGTTTTGACCCCTGTTGTTGGGCCTTCTGCCTATGGGACCCCCTGCCTCCACCCCGCAGGAGCGGCTGGTTCCCCGAGGCCTATGTGAAGCCTTTGGAGGAGGTGCCCGTGAACCCCATGAACCCCTTGAACCCAGTGACCTCCATGAACCTGATGAACCCTATGAATGAGCTACCTTCCAGGTACCCGGGTGGTCAGAGGTGGGGCCGGGGTGGGACTTCAGGGGGCGGTCCCGCCCCCCAGGGGGGACATCTGTGAGTCACAGTCCTACGTGCTCCCAGCCTCCTTTGGCCCCTGGAGGAAGGGGAACCCCACTTCTCTACATGCCAAAGTCATTGCATCCATGCCTCTGCCACCTCGGGGGACTGCCTCCAAGTGCTGTAGCCTCCCCTCCCCCAACCCTCTCCCCCCTGCCATGCAAGGGAAGAAGCTGTAGGATGCTGAGGGGCCCAGCAAGATCAGGGGTGGGGGGACGCAGCAGGGGCCTGACGCCTGACCCCCCCCTCCTTTCCCGTCCCTCCATCCTCTGGACTCAGATCCTACCCGCTCCGGGGCAGCCACAGCCTTGATGACCTCCTGGACCGGCCAGGCAACTCTACGGCATCCTCGGAGTACTGGGATGGCCAGTCTCGCTCCCGAACCCCAAGCCGGGTCCCGAGCGGTGCCCCCAGCCCTGCACCTACGCCCTTGCCCAGCAGCCGCCGGAACAGCATGGGCAGCATGGGGGTGGCGAGTGACGTCAAGGTGAGCCCCCTCCGCCCCCAGCCTCTCCCCAGCCCTGCGCCGGTCCAGCGGGCTGGGAGACTGGAGACTGGGTAACCCTCACTGCTTTGCCACTGGCTGGCTGGAGGTGGGGCCCTCCCACCCCAGCCTGTTTGCCCATCTGCAGGGAGGTGTGGGATGGACTTCTGAGCCTGGGGCAGAGGGTAGGGGGGACGCATTCTTACCAGGGACTGGAGCCCCCGTGGCCCTGCTGGGAGCACTGGAAAAGGCCTGTCCTTCCTGCCTCCCAGCAGAGGCAAGACCAGGGTCCTGGGTGGGAGCCTGGGCTGGGGCTGGCTGGGCAGGACCGGGGGTGGGGTGTTGGCGGGGAGAGCAGCTGGAGGCCCGGCCCAGAGGCTTCTCCAGTCTGAAACCCAGAGAAGTCTGGGCTTCGGAACACCTGGGCCTCATTTCCCAGAAGCCTGGCCTGTAGGGGCCTCTGGTCTGGTCCTCTGCCTCCCTGGAATGGGGAGTTGCAGAGGTGGGGGCTCACTCGTCCCTTCCCCCTCTAAACCTGGCCCTTCCTCCACCCTCACTGCAGAAACTTACGTCCTGGGAGCAGCACCCTCCAGAGCTTTTCCCTCCGTGAGTCCTAGAACATTCTAGAACGGGAGTCGGGGGGGTGGGGGGGACGTGGCTCAGCAGGGGCTCCTGGGGGGGAGATGAGATGAAATAGGGGCGAGAGTTGACCAGGAGGTGGGGTTGGACACTGGCTCAGGTGCCTGGCGACCTCCCCCGGAGCCCGAGCCAGCTGGGGACCTGGGCCCCTCTCACTCTGACCTCTCCCCTCGCAGAGGCACAAACCCCTTTGCCACCGTAAAGCTGCGGCCCACAGTCACCAACGACCGCTCAGCGCCCCTCATCCGCTGAGGCGCCCTCCTCCATCCGGGGTCTGAGCTCGCCCGCCCCCCCCACCACCCCCGCCCAAGGGGTGCCCGGAGCTGGTGGCGGCAGCAGGAGGAGCAGCAGTGGACCCAAGAAGCCGGGGCCCTGACACTGGGGGTGGCTGCCCCTCCCGCGCCGCGCCCCCAGCCTGAGCAGCTCTCAGGGGGCTGGCCTGGGGGCTGGGACCTTCAAAATAAAGCAGGCAGAATGGAGGACGGGACAGTCTCTTCCGCTTTAAGGGCCCCAGGACTCTCTCTGGGGACCTGCCTCGTGCACCGCACCCCCTTTCCCCTCCTCTGCCCCAGCAGGGAGGAGCCCCGCGCCCCCCCTTCCCCACCCCCCATATGTCCTTCTCTTTAACTTTTGTAAATGGGGAGAAATAAAGCAAGTGGACACAGCAGCAGGACTGGCGGTGTGTAACTGGGGGGACAGGAAGGGGGCGGGGCATGGAGGCCTCCCACTGGAGAACGGGGTCCAGGAGGTCCTGGGGGTCACTGGTACTTCCCTGGGAGGACTCGCTCACTCACAGCCCCTCACATCCCTCTCTCTCTCTCTTTTTTTTTTAAGTTTATTTTGTGACAGAGAGAGTACGGGAGGGGCAAAGAGAGAGGGAGACAGAGAATCCCAGCACAGAGCCCGATGCGGGGCTTGAACCCATGAAACGCGAGGTCAGGCCCTGAACTGAAACCAAAAATCGGGTGCTCAACAGACCAAGCCACCCAGGCACCTCTCACGCCCCTCGTTTTAAGCAAATCTTTAGGTCCGCCCAGGAGCCCGGGGGCTCTAGCCACCCACACCTCCCGCCCAGTCTCTTTGCTGCTGTGGTGGCCTCTCCAGAGGCAGAGGGGTGGCGGTGGCCAAGGTCCCTGACCACCAACAGGTCACTCTTCCACAGCCTGGGACACAGCACCCTTTGTTCTGGCCCCTCCGCCCCCCCCCCTCGGTCCCAGGCTCTCTGACCTGGATTAGCCTGATCCAGGGGAAAGCCTCGGAGGCCCCTCCTGGAATGTGGTCTGGGGGTGGGGGGCAGGCAAGGCGCTGAGGTGAGTAGGGCTGGTGGGGCCTCTCGAGGGCAGGGCTGTGCCCGCAGCACCTCTAGGACCTGCCCCTGCCCCCCCCAGACCAGGGCTCTGTGCCTCCTCTGCTCAGCGGAGGGTCCCCCTTATTATCTCTTTAGCTCTGCTGGGAGGGCCCGAGACAGGGACCTCCACCGTGGGGTCCAGCCTGGCCCTGTGCTGCGGTCACCGCCCTGTCCCTTCTGCCTTTCCAGGCAAAAGCCTCTTAGAGGGGTGGGGGTGGGGCACACTCTAAGCCCTAGGCCTGCGGGAGGGAGCTGTGGGTGAGTCTGGCCAGCGGCTGATCTGTAGGCAGCCCTGGGGGTCTTCAGCGGCGTGGCCCCCTCAAGCTAGGCTTCCCAGGGGGGAACCGGGGGCAGCCCCTCCCTGTAGGCCTCAGGAGATGTGAGGCTGGACACCCCAACCCACAGCACGGCTCAGGTGAGTATGGGGCAAGGGCTGCCAGGCCCACCCCCTTGTCCTGGTCTCCGAGTGGCTGCAGCCATGGTGAGGGGACAAGAGGCGGGAAAAGCTGGGACCCCGCCCTGGTCAGAGAAGGTCAGAGTCCCAGACACCCACAGGGCTCTTGATGCTCCCCAGGGTCAGGTGCAGAGGGGCGGTGGGAGAGAAGGAGGCTTCTGCCCCAGCTGTGGGCTGGCCCACCCTACTGGGGAGGCCCACCTGCCTCGTCTTATAGGGGCGCATGAGGCTGCTGTGTGAACCCCTGGGTGGAGCCCCAGGCGTGTGAGAGACCTCAGAGCTGTTTTCTGCTTGTGGAGGGTTTGGGGGGCTGCTAGGGGTTCGGAGAGCAGGTCTCTTTCTTGGTGGCCTCCTCAGAGGTCCGTCTCTGCCCAGCGGAACCAGAGATCTGATCGCCCCCTCCCCCCCAACCAAGACTCTTGGGGTAATCCATCACCCATCTTACAGATGGCAAAACTGAGGCTCAGCTGGGGAAGGGGAACTGCCCAAGTCACAGAGCAAATCCGTGGCTAAGCCAGGGGGATCCAGAACTCCGCTCCCTTGGCTCCTGAAACAAGGCTCATATTCTTACATGTTCTTTGGGCTTTTTTTTTCTTATTTTTCATAAATGACAATAGTCATTTCTGATCTTTTTTTAAAAATATTTTTATTTATTTCTAGGAGAGAGAGAGAGAGAGAGAGAGAGTGAGCAGGGGAGGGTCAGAGAGAGGGAGACACAGACTCCGAAACAGGCTCCAGGCTCTGAGCTGGCAGTCAGCACAGAGCCCCACGAACCCACGAACCGCAAGATCATGACCTAAGCAAAAGTCGGACGCTTAACCGACTAAGCCACCCAGGCGCCCCAAGTCATTTCTGATCATTGAGAAAAACTAGGAACATATGGCGAGGCCAGGGCAGAAAAGAAGCCCCAGCCAGCTTGCAGCTCTGCCCCACGCATGGGGCTGGTTTGTTGGTTCCTCTGTGCTGAGACCCTCACACCTGCACGCCTGGAGCACTGGTGATTCCCAAGCACATGGGGCGCACGCTCACTGGCCCGCCCTCCCATTCACCAGCAGCCCCTCTCCTGCCGCCACCAGGTCCCTGGGCAAGGAGTGTCTTCCAGAGGGAGTCTTCCTCAAGTTCAGATTCAGGTGGGAGCGATTCTATCATTCTCCCTTCATCTTCCACAGGCCCCTTGGAGGAGGGGAGATTTGGGGTCAGGTGTTGCCTGGGCTTCCCCTCTTGACTCATTCCCTGAGCAGGGTTCATGTGGGTAGCCCCGTGCCTCAGTTTCCTCACGCTGGGCCTCCGTCCCCCTTTCTTGTCCGGGCTACAGACCTTCGCTGCTCCCTCTCGTCCCCCTCCTCTAAGCAGAAGCAGCAGCGATGGGCGCTGGCGGCCCCCGACGGGGCGCGGGCCCCCCCGACGGCGGCTGGGGCTGGGCCGTGCTGGGCGCCTGCTTCGTGATCACGGGTTTCGCCTATGGCTTCCCCAAGGCCGTGAGCGTCTTCTTCCGCGCGCTCATGCGCGACTTCGGCGCGGGCTACAGCGACACGGCCTGGGTGTCCTCCATCATGCTCGCCATGCTCTACGGCACCGGTCAGCGCCCCCTCGCGGGTCCCTCCCCCAACCCCAGGCCCGGGATTGAGAGTGGGGATCAGGGACCAGGAGACACAGATCCCATGAGCATCCCCCAGACCCCTCGGGGAGGGCGTTTCTTCTGTGAAAACGCTGGAAACGCCAGAGAGGGGGGAGGAAAGGGCAGGAAAGGGGCAGCGGCTCGAGGTAGACCCCACACACTAGGGGGCCACCTGGCAAGCGCGGCCACCCAGCCGGACCCTTCCGTTCCTGCCCAAAGACGTAGCTACGCCCGCTCATATTACAGGTGGGGAAATAGACCTAAGTAAGCTTCCCGCTCCCCTGAGCCCTAACCGCCTGTTGAGGGGGGGAAATGCTGGCGTTATCCTGGCCAAGCACTTGACCTTGGCCAGACACTGCCCTCTCTGAACCGATGGTGACATTATCCCTTTGAGCCGTTTTCTGGGGCTGGGAGGTGCAAACCCCGGAGCGTCCACGGGAAAAGGGATTAGTCCAGCCTGAGCGGCGCCCGTGTCCTGCCCACAGGTCCAGTCTCCAGCATCCTGGTGACCCGCTTCGGCTGTCGCCCGGTGATGCTGGTGGGTGGGCTGTTGGCCTCTGCGGGCATGGTGCTAGCATCCTTCGCCACGCGCCTCCTGGAGCTATACCTGACCGCTGGGGTGCTAACAGGTGAGGGCGGCCACTGCACACCTCCCCTACGCGGATGGGGGCTGGCCGTGAGGGTGGGGGTCAGGAGACCTTCCTGCAAGGCCTTCTGTCCTCGGTTTCCCCTCGAAAGGCGGTCCTCGAAGTCCCATGGCTCAGTTTCCCCCCGGGGGTCTGCCCGCCCTGTCGGAGCCTCACCCCCCGCCCCCACTCCTGCCCCGGGGGCTGGGGCTGGGGCGCCCTCTGGGAGCCCGGCACAGCGCCGCCTCGCCCGCAGGCCTGGGCCTGGCCCTCAACTTCCAGCCGTCGCTCATCATGCTGGGGCTGTACTTCGAGAGGCGGCGGCCCCTGGCCAACGGGCTGGCGGCGGCGGGCAGCCCCGTGTTCTTGTCGGCGCTGTCACCGCTCGGCCAACAGCTGCTCGAGCACTTCGGCTGGCGCGGCGGCTTCCTTCTGCTCGGCGGCCTCCTGCTGAACTGCTGCGCCTGCGGCGCCGTCATGCGACCGCCGCCCGGGCCCGGCCCGCGGCCGCGCAGGGACAGCGCCGACGACGCTCCCGGGGAGGCGGAAGCGGACCGCGCCGGGCTGCGCCTGCGCGAGGCGCCCCCTGGCGGCCGCGCCCGCCGGCGCCTGCTGGACGTGGCCGTCTGCGCCGACCGCGCCTTCGGGGTGTACGCCGTCACCAAGTTCCTGATGGCCCTCGGTCTCTTCGTGCCCGCCATCCTGTTGGTGAACTACGCCAAGGACGCGGGCGTGCCGGACGCCGACGCCGCCTTCCTGCTGTCCATCGTGGGCTTCGTAGACATCGTGGCACGGCCGGCGTGCGGCGCCCTGGCGGGCCTGGCGCGCTTACGACCTCATGTCGCCTACCTCTTCAGCCTGGCCCTGATGGCCAATGGGCTCACGGACCTGAGCAGCGCGCGCGCGCGCTCCTACGGCGCCCTGGTCGCTTTCTGCATCGCCTTCGGCCTCTCGTACGGCATGGTGGGCGCGCTGCAGTTCGAGGTGCTCATGGCAGCCGTGGGTTCGCACCGCTTCCCCAGTGCTCTGGGCCTGGTGCTGCTCGTCGAGGCCGTGGCTGTGCTCATTGGACCTCCCTCTGCCGGTGCGCCCCGCGGGAGGACGGGGTGACGGGCTAATGTCTCTAGATAGAGGAAACCGCCCCTCTGTCCCAGATGGACCTTCCAGGGACAAGGGGAAGGGACCCATTGGCCAGGGAGACAGCCTAGGGGGTGCCCCCCCTTCCCAGGGCCAGTTAGCCCCTCCTCCAAGCCAGTACTGCTAGGTCTGGGTGAGGACGGAAAGGCCAAGAAAGGTCCAGGAAGAAGCCACCACCGACCCCTGCTGACCCACTGGGTCATCTCAAGCGTGGGCACAGAGGACTTGTGAAGTGCAGGTGCTTCTCTTTTTGCGGATGCGGGGAACTGAGGCACAGAGGTCTAGACCAAGTGCAGCCCTCAAACTGAGCAGAGCCCCGCCCAGTGCTAGATGCCCTTGCCTTTGGAACACCGCCTCTGAGTGCCTTAGTGTTGCCAGCCTCTAAGGGTGACCATGATAGACGGTGTTTGAGGAACCAGCCGGGAGGCCAGAAGCAGAGTGGGGGTGCTCAGTGTGCACATGGGGTGGTCCCCACGGGGGGCCCAGGGAGGAGCTCTCTCACTGGTCCAGGGGGCCATGGCCAGGCCCTGCCCTCGCTGGGTGCAGCTGCTCTGCCCTGACACCATCTGGACCTTACACTGCTCACGCCCACTGGACACTCTGCGGTCATCGCCTCTTGGAAATGGCCAGGAGGAGAGGCTGGCATGAGGGCGGCCTCACAGGGCAGGACAGACCCCACAGGAGAGGACGCAGGACAGTATGGGGCACATTTAGGGGACAGTGTTCCTATACAAGTGAGGCAGGAATTAATTGAGCTTGGGAAGGGGGGGGCATTAGGGTTCTCCTGGGTGGTCAGGTTGTCCCTGAACCAGCAGGGAGCCTGCCTGAGGTCAGGCTGTGGGACAGAGGAACGAGGGGAGCCTCCTCTGTGGGGCCTGGGCTGCCCCTGAGATAGTGAGCTGCCCCTCCTCCCAGGGCTGGGCTGGCCGAGTGCCCCCATCAACCTCTGTCATCTAAGCTCCGTGTAAGGGTGGCCTCCAATCCCACCACCAAAAGCCACAACCCTCCCGCCCGTCCCCTCCCTCCCCCCGCAGATGCTCAGGGATTCATCTTCCTTTTTCTCATGTGACCTGGGGGGTGGATCTAATAGAGGGTAAGGTGAAGGGCACCGCTGCGCTGAGCACAGGAGGGGCAGAGCAGAACTGGCAGCTGGCTGGGCAGCGCAGGAAGGCAAGTTTGGGAATGGTGCCCGGGAGGAGGGGCTCAGGGGGGCAGCCGGCTTGGGGGGACACCAGGAAGCCTTCCCGAGGCCACGGAGCTGTCGACCGAGGGGTCTCAGCCTGGGGTGGTCAGCCACAAACATGCCGAGAGAGAATGGAGCCCGCAGCGAAACCACTCTCTGGGGGGAAAAAAATTTTGCAATGAAAAGATGTTCCTGAGTCTGAAAGTACTGTGTGCCTGATAGAAAACGTGGAAATTACAGAGGAGCTAATACAAAGACTTAAGAAATTGAGGTCCAAGGAGGTGGTGACATTTTTAAGGTCTCAAATGGCAGAGCCTGGGTGGTGGCCGGCATCTGTAGAATGGGAATAAAGACTAGGGCGGGTGTCTGGGTCACTCAGGTGTTAACCCACCCAAGCGAGGGAGGGCACCATCCTTTAGTTGAGGTTGTGGGGAAGGGTAAAGGGTGGGGCTCCCCTCAGACCCTTACCTCCCCCTCCCTGCCCGCCCCCCCAGGCCGCCTGGTGGACGCCCTGAAGAACTACGAAATCATCTTCTACCTGGCCGGCTCTGAGGTGGCCCTGGCTGGCATCTTTATGGCTGTGGCCACCAAATGTTGCCTGCGCCGCTCTAAGGACACCCCGCCCAGCCAGGGTGCCCAGGGCGGGGCCAGCGACGCCGAGGACGCTGAGGCCGAGGAGGACGCTGAGGCCCCGCAGGCTGAGGAGCCCGGCAGCCTCCAGGCCCTGGAGGTGCCAAGCCCCGGGGGGGCCGGGCCGGTGGAACCGAAGGTGGAGGCAGAGCCGGGCACGGCCCCTGAGACTGGATAGCTCAGAGGCCCTAGGCGAGGTGGCTGGCGACTTTGGGAACGGCGCTTACTCTCCCAGAGCCCTGGCTGTCCCAGGCAGGGCCTGGAGCACTGGAGGCTGCTTTGCAGTGGTCGCCCCGGGGGTCCTGGGGTGGGGTGGGGGGGGGCTCCCTCCGTCGTCTGCCCAGCAGGCCACGGCCAGGCCGTGCCCTCGTGTGGGGGAGCCGCTATGCACCCCCAGGCGCCGGACCTGTGTGAAACTCAAACTCATAAAGCTCAGAGGCAAGACAGTTCTGTTCCTGTGCCTTTTGGCAGCTCTGGCTGCTCCTTCGGGGTGGGAGGGGCGGGGGAGGGGGATTGAAGGACCCGAGAGGCCCTGCCCAGGGCCCTCTGGCACGGAAGCTGTTGGGGAAGTGGCACAGAGGGAGAAGGGTGGGGTGTGGAGGGGGAGGTGTTCTCGGACTTAGGGGCACTACGGCCTCGCTTGCACTTTGACTTTTGACATCTTGCACTTTGATCCAAGCGCAGGGAGCTCCGTGTCTCTTTCTGGCCAGGAAGCCTCGGGGACCCAGTCCCCCTGTGTACTTATTCTCCTCCTGCAAATCTGACACTTGTCCTTGCTTCTCTCCCTCCCGATCATGGGTGTGGAGATCCAGGCCCAAGAGTGGGAAGGAGTCTTCCCACCACAGAACCCAACTATTCAGCCATAGGCTCCGGAGAGCCCATCCCACCATTGACTCCCCCCGCCCCACACCTCCATGTCGGTCTTATTTTCCACCCAGGCCCCACAAAGGTGTGGGAAGCCCTCCGGGTGCCTGGCCAGCTCACACAGGTCCAAGGTTCTCCCGAGTCCCCAGAGCAGTGACGACATTTTATTTAACACTTGACCATGCCAGGCACTAAATCCTTTACAAATGTTAACTCCTCAGATGCTCGTAATAGCCCAGTAAGGCAGGGACCACTGTTGGCCACAATCACAGATAGGGAAACTGAGGCACAGAGCGGTTAGGGAGTAGCTCAGGGTTGGAGAGGCTGTGACTGGAATCCAGGCGGCTGGCTGCAGTCTGTACCCTTGACCTCCAGGCTGGCTGTTCCTCCAGGGAGGCGGTCTGGTCTGGCGGCTCTGGGGGACCCAGGTGGACTCCCAGTGACAGCCCGTTCCTCCCTCCCAGCTCCCAGTCCTGCCTGACAGTCCCATTCGGGCTGCCGCCCATGCCCGGCGGACTCCAAGCTAATTAGCAGAAGGCAGTTCTCCCCACCCTCCCATTAGACTCTGCCCACCCCTCACAGCCTTTTCCCTTCTCAGGACAACCATGTCATTCAGTGTTCAAACAGGGACACCTTCAGAGTGTAAAGGGCCACTATTAATTACACGGGACCACAGGTATAGACTGCGACTGCGCGGCTCACAGCACACGCGGCCACCCTATTCCCACCACTCTGCAACCACACGGAGCACGAGGGTGGCATTCTCCACTGCCCTTTGGCCCTGGCAGAACAGCTGCGCCCGGAGGGTGGGGGCATCCTCACATTCTCCCGCCGGATGTGGGGCCTTGGGGCCTCCCGACTCAGCGTCTGTCCTGTCCTTCCCCAAATAAAGGCCGAGCTACCAGCCAGAAGCACCGGTGGATCAAAGACGGGGGAAGACATAAAAGGCCCCCCAAGGCAGCAAGCCTTGGAGCCTCTGGGACGCGCCAGATCTAAGTCCAAAGCCCACCCCGTCCCTGTAACACTGGGTGGCCCTGAGCAAGAGACTTCTGTAGCCTCCGTTTCCCGTCTGTCAGCGGAGGCAGCAGTGCCGGTTCACAGAGCTAATGCGGGGAGTGAGTGACATATACAAACGGAGCGTCAATAAACCTTGTGGCCCCCCCACTCCCTGGGGACGGGGAGGCAGCAGGGGGGCGTCGAGGGGAGGAGGGTCTGAGGCCACTGCAAAGAGCCCGGCTCCATCCGGCTTTGTGTTTATTCCGTACAGGCCCAGTGCCCGGCCCCTCCCCGGGGAAGCGGCTGAGCCCAGTGGGGGGAAATGAAATAAATAAAGGCCGCAGAGGTGTCAGCGTGGGCTGCGGCGGGGCCGCCGGGGCGAGGGGCGGGTGTCCGGGAGACGCTGGCCCGTCTTCGGCTGTCCGTCCCCGGCCACCAACTCCGGCAGGCTCAGGTGGGGCTGGTGGAGCTGCCCAGGGGGACCGGGTCTCGGACTTCCTGCCCCCGCCGACCACTCCTCCTTTCTGCCCCCTCTCTCCTTCCTAAGGCAGTTCCAGAGGCTGAGCTCCCCATCTGGCTGGGGGAGGGAAGGGGGGAGGCCGGTGTCCAGGCTCCAGGCCACGGGCCCGGGGGCTTTCCCAGGCAGGAGCCCGGGCTCGCTGTGCGAGGACAGAGGAGCAGGGAGGCAGGCGCCCCAAGCCCGCAGGCCTTTATGCGGCGCCTGCTGTGCGGCGGCCCCGCCCCCGCTCCCACGCACTGTCCTCCCCTCACCCTACCCCCCAGGTCCGCGGCCCGCGGGGGCGCTCAGGAGTCACACCAGCTCCCACCCTTGTCCAGGGGCCCAGCGGCCCCTCGCGCATCCCTGGACGGCTCCCCGGCCGCCGTGTCCTCGTCCTCCTCGTCCTCCTCGTCCTCGCCGTCCGTGAACTCTTCCTGGCTGAGGCCGTAGGCCAGCGTGGTGTGGGCCAGGTCCACCTCGATGGGGAAGACGTCGGCGTCGCGCAGCACCGCGTAGCAGTCGTTGTAGTACTTGGACATGGTGGACACGAAGCGCTGCAGCTGGAACACGATGTCCTGGACTGGGGCGGAGGACAGGCAGACAGGCGCCGGTGGAGAAGACCCTCTGAGCCCGCCCCGCCCGGCTCCACCCTGCCCCGCCCCCTGGGGGCTTCCCGTCCCGCCCCGTCCCACCCCCTGGGGCTTCCCGCCCTGCCGGGCCCCGCCCTGCCCCGCCCCCTGGGGGCTTCCCGTCCCACACCCTTCGGAGTCCTCCTGCCCTGGGAGCGGCCAAGGCCAGGGCTGCCCGGCCCCACGAAGAACCCAAGTCTCCCGGCTCCCGGGTCAGGGAAAGGAGGAGCCCGGCCGGCACCCCACCGCGCCCACAGGGCACGGCCCAGCCCCCCTCAGGCCAGACCCCGGGAAGCCGGCTGCATTTCTGGCAGGGCCGTCCCTCTTGGGCCAGACTCAAAAGCTCTGCCGTGGGACCTCCCTGTCCAGGCCACGGTTTTCCCAGCTCTGAAATGGGGAGAAGATGGTAGCCACCCCCACCCCCAATCCTGAGAATGGTAAAGGGCCGGGGCTGGGCATGCCCCTGAACCTCCCGGCGCCCACCCACGCCCCTCACCATGCTTCTGGTCCAGCAGCTCCATCTTCTCCAGCACATCTTTGCGCATCTGGGAGAAGCGGGCACGGGCCTCCTGGCGACAGCGCAGGATTAGGCGGTACTCGTAGTTGCCGGTGCTCACGCGGTACAGGGGCTCCCCCAGGGCCTGGAGCAGGGAGGCGCACATCAGGGCCCTGGCAGGGGGGCGGGGGCGGGGGGGCGGGGCGCCTGCTCTGGGACAGATGGGGGCAGGAAGGCTGCAGAGCCCACCCCACCTACCAGCTAACTCCCCTGAACCGCACGGCCCTTTTCAAAGCTACCACTTCTGAGGACACCAGTGACAGCTAGAAGCCCCTGTTAATAGCTTTGTGAAACAAGAAAACAAAAACCTAACCCTCGCCCCATCAAGTAATGAACATTTAGTCCTGAGGTGGATCCGGACGTCAAAAGTATGAAAGTGTTAGGCCGCCTGGGTGGCTCAGTCAGTTAAGCCTCCGGCTTCAGCTCAGGTCATGATCTCACGGTTCGTGGGTTGGAGCCCCGCGTCGGGCTCTGCGCTGACAGCTCAGAGCCTGGACCCCCTTCAGATTCTGTGTCTCCCTCTCTCTGACCCTCCCCTGCTCAGGTGTCTCTCTCTCTCAGAAATAAATAAAAAACATTTAAAAAGAAAAAAGATTTAAAAAAAAAGTATGAAAATGTTAAGATTAAAAATGCGTCTTAGGAGTGAGGAAAGTCAGTTTTTCCCTGCAAGAGGCTCGCAGGGCCGGGGGGCAGCGGACAGTCGGGGAGGGTCCTAGCACAAGCTGGTTGGTGCTCCCCCCGAGGGCCCGGGGTTGGGGCACACGGCCCCACAGCTCCGGGGACAGGAGCCCGGCCAGGCCCCCAAGCCTCTCCCAGACAGGCCTGACCCGCCTGGGCGCCCCGCCCCCGGCAGACCCAGGACATTCT
The DNA here is from genome assembly GCF_003009895.1 of Hyaena hyaena. Taxonomy (NCBI): domain Eukaryota; kingdom Metazoa; phylum Chordata; class Mammalia; order Carnivora; family Hyaenidae; genus Hyaena; species Hyaena hyaena. The sequence goes on from NW_024080912.1 coordinate 682,033, forward strand.
CAGGGCCAGGAGACAAGCAGGGGTGCGTACGGCCCGCTTTCCCACCCCAGGGCCAGCCTGACAGCCGCTGAGGACTCACAATGCAGCTGTACTCCTCGTCGTCCATCTCCTTCACCTTCAGGCAGTAGGACTGTGTGGGACAGGCAGGGCCCCGACGTCAGGGTGGCTGCGCGTTCTGGATGCCCACTCTGCGGCCCGCTTCCTCCCAAGCCACAGCACCCCTACTCCCCGCCGAGGAGCAGCTGCGCAGGGCCTCCTGGGCCCTGCACACCCTCGACTAGGATAGGCTGAGACGTGTCAGGGGGAGGCTGGCACCTCACTCTGACCGGCCCCTGCTCGGGGAGGCCGCGGGCAGCATGGCAGCACGCGGGAGAGGGTACACATCTGGGAGGCTGGCAAGAGCCTGAGAAACAGCCCAGCGTTTACCAAACTCAAGATGATCTGGGGGAAAAAAGGGGACTCCATGGTCAAAAGAGCATGGGAAGGTCCTTGAAGACGTGCTACACATGAGTGCTGCCTGTCAAAGGCTCTAAGAAGTCCTGCAGCAAAAGGCTCTGAGAAGTCCTGCCGCAAAGGAACCTTGGCTTGCTTCGTGGAGCATTTTCCCTCAACTCCTTTGACCATAAGAATTATTGTGTAAACATAAAACTCAGTAATGTCTCTTGGCACCTACTTTAGAACCACTGGCCTACTGTTACACTTGACCCTGAATTCCCAAGAGGTCAGAGTGGTCCAGAGTTGAGCGCTCTGCCTCCCCCAGGCTCCCAGCCTCCCAAGTCTCCTCTGAGCAGCTGGGGCCAGTGTCCGGGCTGCTGCCCAATACAGTGCCTCCCAGGTCCCTGGTGCCATGTCCTCAATCAGATACGACAGGGGGTTTGGCCCCAGCCCGCTGGCCAACCTCTGGGTGGGCTCTCCCCCAGCAGGCAGGACCATTCCCTCCCCAGAGGCTGGGGACCCTCACCAGGTACTCAAACTTCACGTCCAGGTACTTCTTGATGGTGAGGCGAGTGTCTGGGATGGCTTTGTTGAGATACGTGTTCAGGTCCGTCAGCATCTGGAAGGGGCAGATGGGTGGAGGCTTAGTCCCTCCAGAGGCAGGGGGCAGGCTGGCCAGGGTGATGACGAATGGCACCGATCCATCAATCCTTCTAGTGGACTCAGGTGTCAGAGCCAAAGGGCGCGCCCAGACGGCTCTGTCCACTGAAGGGTGAGAAGACAGGCCAGGCCAAGGGCAAACTGTAACGAGTGAGTCAGTCAGCACCGAGTGATGCCGGGGGGTGGGGGGCGGCTCACCCATGGTCAGCCGTGTCGGTGACCAAGCCAGACCCGCACCCAGGCGCTCCAGCTCCAGTACAGGACCCTTCCTGCGTGTCGCACTGTCCCCTCTCTACCCTCACATGCTGACACACACACGCGTGGCGTGACCTACCGGCTTGATGGTTTTCAGCAGCCGGATGCCGAACTTCTCAATGCTGCGGTGGGCGTCAGCGAACTTCACAAAAGCCTCGCTCGCAGCTGGCTGGGGCTCCCGCACCCCAATCACAGAGAACACGTCCCCAAAGGCTGCAGGACAAGTTTGCCCTGAAGGCTGCCCCTACTTGACCCCTTCGCGGAGAAGCCAGGGGTTTGTCGGGGAAAAGCAGGGCGGGGGCACGCCGGGCTGAAGGCCAGGATCTGCATGAAGTCTACGTCCCAAGGTAGGTGGGTTCTACGCCCGAAGAGAGTTGGGTCTGTACCCCCAAGGGAGCTGGGTCTATACCCGAGGGAGTGGCCCTCATTCCCCAGAGTGACTAGCCCGTGGGGTAAGAAGCCTCGGTCAAGGGTGGAGAAGCCAGTGTGGCCTGACAGTAGAGAATCCTCTGGGAATCTGGATGCCCGGGCCCTAAGGCCAGCTCCACCCTAAGGAGCCGTGTGACCGTTTCCTCCGTCTAGGCTTCATTCTCCCAACTATAAAATGGGATCACCAGTAGCTGCCCTGGGCAGCCAACAGACTTGTAGGAAATGAGATCACAAATAAGAAAGGCATCCCGGTACACTGTAAAGGGGGTGGGGAGGTACAGGTAAGACTGGACCCCGCGGAAGACTGGCTGGCCCCCATGTTCCCTGCTGGCACCCATTACTGCTACATCCCGGCATCTAGACAAGGCCCAGCTGGAACGGGGCCTGAGGGGAGGTGCTGTGGCGCCTGCCCGGGGGTGGGCATGAGAAAGGTCCCAGGGAGGGGATTGGCCGCCTCCTCACTGTATGGGGAAGCACCGAGCTGAAGAGGGGAGGGAGGGTCTTCCCAGGGTCACCTGGCAGGTTTGGGGGTGCCCTTACCCCGGTGGGTCTGCGACAGCTCATAAAAGGCCCGTAGGAGGTTCTTGGTGTGTTCTGTCATTCCTATGGGAGAGACCCAGCCAGGGGGGAACGGTGGCACGTGATGACACCGCAATGGCCCCCCCGGGCCCTGGCCTCCAACCCCCCACCCTGAGGCCCTCACTGTTCCTGGGTTCACTTGCTCTTCCCGCAGGTGCACCAGGGCCCAGAGTTGAAGGCTTAGCCCCAGCACCACCCAAAAGGCGGCCCCGTCAGACGGCGGAGGCGGGACTTCGCAGGTGAACAGGGCCTTCTATGGACTTTATCTCTGGGAGACAGCGGGGCTCCGAGAGACTCTCATTTACGTGTGCTGTTATTTGAATTTCGGTGGATGTGTGTTACTTTCGTAATCAGAAAAAGTATGTGATAAGAGGCTTTTTTTCTTAAGAATTCCTAACGGCCTCAGTCCTAGAATTTTATGGGGCGGCACTCCCGCCCCCATCGCCACCACTTCAGAGCAGGGCTCCAAGGCTCTACGCCAGGGCGGGGCCGGTGCCAGGCACTTACCGCCCGGCCGGGCACACCCTCCACCCACACGTGGCTGGTGTGCGCCAGCTCACCTTTATACAGCTCGGCAGTCCGCTCCAGCTCCTCCAGCCTCTTGACAAGCCCGTCTGTGGGGGGTCAGGGGAGAAGGTGAGGCCAGTGGGTCTCGGCGAGCACGGGGTGAGCCTGAGCCAGGCTTGAGAGGAGAGGGGCAGCCTCCAGAAGAGAAGGATGGCACTTCCCAGGGACGGGCTCCCAGGGAGGAGGGTCATGCTCTACAGCGCCCGGGATCCCCATACCACGGGCAAGCAGGGGACGGGCAGGGCCCCCCCCAGGCAGCTCCTGAGACGAGCTCTCCCCCCGCCCCCCACAGGACGGGCACATCAGAGGGGCAGAAAGGCGATGATAACCGAGGCACTAGCACCGGCGAAACCCTGGTCCCAGGGCCCGACCCGTGGTGGCTGCCCACCGCCAGCCAAAGGCAGGCCCTTTCCTAGCAGTCAAGGCTCCCGTTCTTGTACCATAAACCCAGCCCACAGCCACGGAGGAAGGCAGTCAAGGGGAGCCAGAGAGGGGCTGTTTTGACACGTCTCGGGCAGGCCCGGCACAGCCCCTCCTGCAGAAGCCACTACGACAGCTCAGAAGGGAGAACCGTCTGGGGAGAGAAGGCAGATTCAGGAGGGGCTCAGAGGAAGACCTCGCATGGGACAGGGACTGGGCCACCATCTTCAGCCGCCTAACAGCTGTTTCTCAGGCACCTCTTGTGTGCTGGTCAGGCCCACAGAATGACCTTGGTGAATGAGCTCCGAGTCGTGCCCTCAAGGCTCACAGTCCAGCAGAGGAGAGTGGGGAGGGCAGGCCACAAATGACCAGAGTAAGCTTGAGGGCCGTCGAGCGAGAGGTGGGGGCAGCTGCTTCACCTCAAGGCCTCAAAAGGGGCTCAATCAGATAGCCAGGGATGGGCAAGCATTTCAGATGAGGGAGGGAGGGCGCGTGGCAAGCGGTTACAGGTGAGGGAATGAGGCTCCTCCCACCTTCCATAGCAGCACCCTCTGGGCAGGGCCCGCGCTCTCTGAGCTATGGTGTTGTGCTCCAGAAACCCAGCACTCAAGGCTCCCTGCGTCCAACTCAGTCCTTCCTTCGTCTGACCCTTTGGGGCAGGTACAACTTCCCTCATTTTCTGTGTGAGATGAGGGGCAAGGCGGTAAAGCAACTTGCCCTAAGGCACACAGCCAGGCACGACTCAAGCCGGGGTGCTTTCTGCCCTCCCCCTCCCCCCAGTCTCCTGTGTTGACCTGGGCTGGGGTTTTCTGAGTGGGAGGAGAGGAGGGAGCAGACAGAAGTCTGGGCAGGGATGGTGGCTGGGGGTGGGGGGGGAGAGGGGGCAGGGAGGAGGGTGGGCTCCTGGTGGGGGGGTGGGGGGTGGAAGGGGGCATCTGGGAGACCTTCAGGGACCTGGCTACTGGTTGGCCCCCAGAGCCCTGGCACCTGGCCAGCCTGGCAGGAAAGGAGCCACATAAGGGCCGTGCTGTTGTTTTTAGCTGGGTCATGGGACATGATGACGGCTTCAATTTTAGAAACCCTATTTAAGGCTCGGGAAATTGCAAGGTTTGGGGGGAAAAACACAACAACCAGTTCTAATTTCATCCCAACGCATGGTAACTACAGTAACAGGGATTTATAGGCGCCAAGAGGCTGAAAATAGCAGCCGCCACTTTTGTGCACCATTTGGAACGGGCTCAGACCCCGCCCCCGCGTCCCAGCCAAGGAGCCGTGTGGCCAGCGGAGCCTACCACAGACGCGGGCGCCTATATCCACCCCACACGCATATACCGCAGAGCCACTATTTATAACCGCGGGCTGGGACGGTGGGAGCAGGACCGAGTGTTTTACTGGCCACACACATGCGCAGGCGCGAACATGCGTGTCCATGGCTCCCCCCGTCCCCGCACCCTCCCCCTCCAGTCACGGCAGAAACCGAGCCAAGGGCAGCAGCGCCACCTCCTGGAGAAAGGCAGGGGAGAGGCAGGCGGTAGGGGAGCAGGGCGCTGGGGCCACACTGGAGAAGAGGGCACAGAGTGGCCACGGCCAGCGTGGTGACAGCAGCCGGGGGCGGGGGCGAAGGCACCAGCTGGGGCTGCTGGAAGGAAGCACCTGGCACTGCGTACGGGGGGCACCACCAGGGCGCGGGGGCCGTGGCTGCAGGTGCCTCGGGGGACTGGGAGGCAGAGAGGCCCCTGGGGATGCGGACGGTGACCATCAGCCCCACAGGCAGCGGGACCCATGTCAGCAACGTGGACAGCCTGTCTCTGGAAGGCTGTGCCCGTGACCCCGTCCCCGGGGCAGCGGGGCGGGAGGACAGGACTCACCGTTGCACAGGATGGCGCGGCTCAGGCCCAGGGCGTCCGCAGTCCCCGAACTCATGTTCTCTACCAGCCGGTGCTTTACTTTCTTCAACACTGGGACCAGGCGAGAAAGGGACTCAGGGACAGGCAATCTGCAGCGGGGCCCTCAGGCCATCCCTGCCCCAGCCCATCTCTCCCCGCAAGCGACAGCAGGGGCTGAGGGGCTGGAACTGAGGCTTCGTGCGGGGGTGACCTTGGAGTGGGGAGAGCCCCAGGAGGGCGTGCCAGGCCCCCCGCCCTGCTCACTCTACAGGAGGGCAGGGTCGGGGGCTGGAAGGAGGTAAATATGTAAAGTGCCAAGAGGCAAACCAGGGAGCGCCTCTTCCTGCTTCCACATTTGGCAGTGGAGGCGCCATCAACCACGAGTGACCTCGGACCCCAGACTCAATCGCTGTATATGTGTTCACACACTTAGTCCCTGGGAGAGCCTCCAGGACAGACTTGACCTGCCCTTGGCCTCCTTAAAACCCAGGAGGTGGCTGCGGCCCCAGAGCCAAGAGACCTGCATGTGCATTCACCCAGGGGCCACGGAGCCCTCTCTGCCTCAGGCTTCGATGCGGAAGGAAGGGGCTGGTCCAGAGGACTTCGAAGCTGCTGTCCAGCTCTAGAGTCCTGAAGCTACTATAGAACCAAACCCAGCCCCCTGCCCCCAACCCCCAGCAGAAGGCAACCTGTCCTGGGGAATGCCAGGGGAGGAAGGGCTGGCCCGGGACCCTCTGCCCGAGTCCAGAGGTCCAGTTCAGACCTCAGGCCCTCCTGGGAGCAGGCAGGCGGAAGAGGAGGCCAGGCCGAGCAGGGTGCGGGTGGGCACCCTCACTGGAAGCTGCCCTCCCTTTTGGAACGGTGAGAGGCTGGCATCTAAGGGCCACCCTAGGGCAGTAAGGTCCCAAAGGAGGTGGCGGCGGGGAGAGGGCTGACGCATGGGGGAGAGCGAACTCAGGGACAGATTCCTGGGAGCTACAGCAGGAGAGCACCGTGGGTCCTCCCGGGCCCTCTCTGCATCGGGTTGGTCAAAAGCCACATAACTCCTGAAACGCTGTCCTAAAGAGGCAGAGCACGGGCCCAGGGCTTGTGGGGCCCCCGCTCCCGTCCAGCTCACCAATGTCCAGGGACATCCCCTGCTTGGGGTCCGCCTGCAGCTTGTTGTAGTGAATGGTCACCTCCCCCTGGAAAAGCAGGAGAGGCAGAGTTGAGATGGAGGCTCCTGGGTCCCAGGCCCCTTCCCTGGGGAAGCCTGTTTGCCCCGAAACCTGTGCTCACGAGAGAACCCTGGGCCCTGGGCAGGACCCGGACCAGCTGTGAGACGTGCCATGCCGGGCCAAGGGCTGTGACACGGCCCTGCCTTAACTGGTTTGTTCCCAGGTCCCTCCCTGTCTTGCTATGTGCCTGGGGAACCGGCAGGGATGAGGGCAGCCACGGTCCCGGCTGCCACAGAGCTCACAGCCAGGCCGTCCCCGATGTCCTGCGCTCCAGCGAGATCAGGTGCCCCGGCCTCCCCCACGCATGCCATGCTTGGAGCCATTTGCCCCACATCGAGTATCTTCTGCGCTCGAAACCCCCCCTCGTCCCCAGGAGTTCCTCCATTCACGCAGCTAATACGTCTGCGCACTTTGTGACCGGTGCTGGGACGCCAGAAAGGAGGTGCAGGGCGGCCCCAGCCTCCATGGGCCCGAGCCCTCAGGGGGGCTGATGCAAATCGCATTCTACATCTGGAAGAGCAGTGCCGGCTTCTCCTGGGACGCCTTCCCTATCCACGTGAGGCCACATGGTCACTCTCACCCAGGTGATCCTAAGGCCCCTGAACTTGGGACAGAACCCACTCAAACACAAAACGGGATTTCAGTAATGAGTCCTGAAGGGAAACCAAGATGGCCTGAGGCCGTCAGAGGCGGGGGCAGAAGCATAAAGCTCTCTCGGGCTGCAGAACACGCTGGGGAGGGGGGGGCCAGGACCGACAGGACGAGGCGCAGTGGGCGTCAGGCCTGGGCCCGGGTCCCGCTGTGTGACCAAAGCAAATCCCCCCTCTCTCTGGGCACCAGTGACACGGGACCATAGTCCCTGCCCGCACCCAAACACGGGAGTTGGGAGATCCTGCGTTGATGTCAAGGCTCTTGTCCCCCTGGGCACCGTGGGAGGGGCTGGCATGCGACGGGCCACAGAGGACAGGCTGTGATGAGGCGTGAGGAAGGGGCCACACGGGGCATACCCCCCCCCACAGTGTGCACCAGGGGGCAACGCCATCGCCTGCTCCCCCGAGGAGCCCCTCTGCCCAGCAGGCCAGCCCAGGGCAGAAACGGCAGCCCGGGCGGGGCGCACGGCACAGTAACGGGGAGAAGGTGGTGAAGCGGCCGGCCCGGGGCTCAGGCAAGAGGGACTGGCAGGGGCGTGGGTGCCTGCGACACAGAGGACAGAGAGGGCGAGGTTTGGACGGATGGGGTCGGGGGGCTCGGACACTCAGCCACGCTCAGTGTACAGCTGGGACCCTTGACCCTAAGATTTTGGAAGCATCCGGGGGCTCTACAGGCCCTTTGCTGTTTGGGTTTTCCAAGAGTCACTGGCAGCAAACCCTCTAAGAAACGCTGAAAGGGCTGCACGCTTGCTTCCCTGAGGGGTCGGGATGCTTCCCACCATTGCAGGGAGGGGCCTTGTGGGGTGAGGCCTCGCCCTTAGCAGCTGGGGTGGGGCGTGGGGAGCAGGGGGCAGGCGGTGTGTGACTGTGGCCTGTGGAACAGAAGCCCAGCAGCCGGACTGGGAGCTGCCCTGGGGCCCGGAAGTCTCCCTGTGCAGGGGACGGGGGTCTGTGAGTCCAGGAGGACCCGGGGGACTGAAAGTCCCTACAGGAATGATGGGGGGCCGCTCCTCTTTCCCTCCTTCCCCGCCCAGGCCCAGCATGGCCCAACTGACATTCGTCAAGGGTCTACTGACCCCGGCAGGTTCACCTTGGACTTGTAGCTCCAACTCCGGCCCTGAATGGGGACCCACTGGGTCAGAGGACGGAAAGGTGGCTGAGGCAGCACCAGTTCTAGAACAGGGGGGGTTTGCTGACCACTTGTGGGAGGCACTGGGGAGGCTGGAGCGTGGCCCAGACCCCGGTGCACCATGGAGGTGGCCAAGATAGGGCCCATCTCCTCGCAGGCCTGCTGGGCGTCTCGGAAGCGGCCTGGCGGCCCGTATCTCCCTCCACCCCCGCCCCCGCCCCCACCGTGCAGCAGCCTCACCTTCACCTCCTGAATCATCTTCGCCACCTCCACCTTAGTTTTGCCTTTGATTGACCTGCCGTTGACACCGGTAATCTCGTCGCCAGCTGCCACCGTGCCGTCCAGGGCCGCCGGGGTGTTGTCAAACACCTGTGGGTGCAAGGAGCGGGTGTGGTGAAGAGAAAGCAGGGAGAAAACACCTGGGGGGAGACAGTGGTTCCCTGCAGCCCACGCAAGGCCTGGTTCGCTCCAGGCTTCATATGCCCAGGGAGCACGTGCTCTCCCAAAGTCCTCTCTCTAACACGCTTCTCCCGCAAGTCTGCTCCGAGTGGACCAGAAACCCCAGAGCACCTCGGGTCACTCCCTGCACCTCCTCACAGTCCCCGAAGAGCAGACTCCAGCTTACATGTGAGCCCCTCTTCCCACAGGGACTCCTTCAACGGGACCTGTGCTCGCCGGGAATGGTGGGGGAGGGGAGACATGCCTGTCAGAGCACACATGTGCGAGCGACACTCAGGGCAAGGGGCAGGTTGGGGCCACGCACACGTATACAGGGATGGACAGGAATACAAAAATCATAGCCAGAAAATGGCCACAAGGACAGACACCAGAACTGTCAGCAGCTCAAGCCCCAGAGTGACTTCCCTCTGCCGTATCTTAGGTCCTCCGCTTTCTCCACGAAGCCTGCAGAAAGGACGCTGGACGACGCCTCGTATGCACAACGTTATAAGGAGAAGAGGAAATAACGGCGCTGAATGTCTCTTCCCACGACCTTTCAGAATCATACTAAGGGGCGCCCGGGGGGGCTCAGTCAGTTGAGCATCCAACTTGGGCTCAGGTTGTGATCTGACAGTTTGTGAGTTCGAGCCCCGCGTCGGGCTCTGTGCTGACAGCTCAGAGTCTGGAGCCTGCTTCAGATTCTGTGTGTGTGTGTCTCTCTCTCGCTCTCAAAAAGCAATAAACATTTAAAACAAAACAAAAATCACACTAAAAACACAGAAATTATGTTTTAAAAAATGATAAAGGAGACCACAATAACGAGAGGCTCTATGTGCCCTTGGAAGATGGACAGCGGGAAGCCAAGGTCCCGCAGAGGGGCTTTAGTAAGAGATCTAGTGTTCACTGGAAACTGCCAGAGGGTCGGGAAGCGGACCTGGAAATAGCCACAGGTGGGAAGAAGGCAAGGTGTAGAAAGTAGGGAACAGACTCAACTCTGAGCTCCCTCCCCACCCACCCAGCCACCCACACTACCCCTTCTCTGGGGAAGATGGAGATGGCTTCCCCAGAGAAGCTTCTGACTCAGGCCCAGGGACTGAGGAAGGTGAGAGTGAGGCCCGGATCTAGACAGATTCGGGTTTAGTGAGTCCCAAAGCCCTCTAGCCCCGCCGGGGCCCCAGAATGCTGGCGGCCAGGCTTACTGCCCTTCCCGGAGAGAGACCAGAGGCCCCTGCCCTGAACTGCCTATCTCCGTAGACACTGGGAGACATGACCCCCCCGCTCAGCGTGCCTGCGGCCTGACCGCCCCACAGGGAAGCCCGCCCGACACGGCCTGCACACAGGTCTTCATGGTGGAAGGTGGCTGTGACGGTTCACTTCCAATGTAAGGACAGGCACTCGAGAGAAGTGTCGCACGTGAAAAATACTTAAACAGAAAACAAAGGACAGGATTGATTCGAAAACAGGAAAGATCTCTTAGCAATGCAAAATCTAATTGACATGTGCGATGCCAAAGAAGCTACGGAAATCAAGCCGAGGAAAGTGACAAACTGGACAATCAAAGAAAAGAGAAAGAAAAATACCAGAAGGTCAATTCAGGAGGCCCAACACTAGCCAACAGAAATCCCACGAGAGGGAGCAGAAACCGGAGGGCAGAGTCTCGCCAAAGAGCGAGTACTCGGGACTCCCAGGGCAGAGAGAGACAGGGGCTGCCCCAAGGAACGCACCCCCGGGACAAAGGCCTGTGCCAAGAGCCATCGTCATGGCCCTTCAGGATGCCGAGGACAAAAAGAAGCTCCAAAGAGTCTCGGTAGATCAAGGACAGAAGAGATCACGAATGAAAAACGGCCTCAGACATAACAACCGCGCTCACGTCTAAAAGATGGTAAAACGATACCATTGAATTTCTAAGTGAAAAGTTATTTTCAACCGTGTCCTTCTTGAATTTGATCTGCCCAAGTGTCAGATAGAAAGAAGCCGAAAAGAACGACACAGACGGGAAAGTGGCATTTTGGGATAGACACGAGCTCTCAAAAACGTCACCTCCCCGGCCACCTTTCTCAGAAGGCTACAGGAGGATGTGTTCCATCCCAACGAGGAAGGAAGCCAAGGAAGACGCCTCCTGTCCTGAGCAGCAAGGGAAAAAAATCAACGAAACTCAAAGGCAACCGACGGAATGGGAGAAGATATCTGCAAACGACAGATTTGATAAAGGGCTAGTATCTGAAATATATAAAGAACTCATAAAACTCAATACCCCAAAACCAAATAATAAATAATAATAATAATATAATATTATCCGCTCTAGAAAACAGTATGGAGGTGCCTCAAAAAGTTAAAAATAGAGCTACCTTATGATCCGGTGATCGCGCTACTATTTACACAAAGAAAACAAAAGCATGATTCCTTTTTCTTTTTAATGTTTTTTGGTTGTTTTTTTTTTGAGCGAGAGAGAGTGGGAACTGGGAAGAGGGGCAGAGAGATGAGAGAGAATCCCAAGCAGACTCCACACTCAGCACAGAGCCCAATGCGGGCCTAAAGCTCTCGAAATGCGAGGTCACAACCTGAGCTGTTATCAAGAGTTGGATGGTTAGGGGCGCCTGGGTGGCTCAGTCTGTTGAGCGTCCGACTTCGGCCCAGGTCATGATCTCATGGTTCGTGGGTTTGAGCCCAGAGTCGGGCTCTGTGCTGACGGCTTAGAGCCTGGAGCCTGCTTCCGACTCTGTGTCTCCCTCTCTCTCTGCCCCTCCCCGACGCACGCTCTGTCTCTCTCAAAAATAATATAAACATTAAAAAAAAAAAAAAAAGACAATTGAGTGAAAAAAAGAGACAGAGGTTCCTCAAAAAGTTAAACACAGAGGCACCGGGTGGCGGCCCAGCAGCCCCACTGCCACTCCCAGGAACGCACCCCTAAAAAGGAAAGCGCGTGTCCGCACAGAAACTGTGCGTGGACGTTTGCGGTAGTGTCATTTGTAACGTCCAAAAGGTGCCAACAACCCAAACGTCCACTGAACAGATATACAAATTGTGATACAGCCACAAAATGGAAGATTAGCCAGGAAAAGAACGAATCAGTGAAAAATGCCACAGCTTGACTGAAATTCAAAAACTGAAAGAAGCCAGACACCAAAGGCGACCTGTTAAGATTTTTTTTATATAAAATACCCAGAAAAAAACCACCTCTGTAATAACCAGAGGATCAACCAGCCTAAAATCACCAGCACACAGGGCACCTGGGTTAAGCTGGTCAAGTGTCAGACTCTTGATTTCAGCCCAGATCGTGATCTCGTGGTTTGTGAGTTTGAGCCCCACGTCAGGCTCTGCACTGACCGCACAGGGCCTGCTTGGGGTTCTGTCTCCCTCTCCCCCATGAACGCTTGCTCATTCTCAAAATAAATAAGTAAACTTTAAAGGATTAAATAAAATAAAATAACCAGCACAGATACTAATCGCAGAGCCAGAAGAGTGGTGGCCAGAGGGGAGGGGAAGGGGGACAAGTGAGTACTTAAAGGGCATGTTCTTAAAGGGCTGCTCTGGGGGGATTTAAAAATTCTTTTAAAAAATGGTTTTAAATGTTTTTATTTTTGAGAGAGAGAGAGAGAGGACACGAGCAGGGGAGGGTCAGAGAGTGAGGGAGACACAGAATCCAAAGCAGGCTCCAGGCTCCGAGCTGTCAGCACAGAGGCCAATGCGGGGCTTGAACTCACAAACTCCAAGATCATGACTTGAGCCGAGGTCAGATGCTCGACTGACTGAGCCACCCAGGCGCCCCCCCAAAATTCTGAAATTAGAGAAAGGTGGTGGTTGTATTTAGCAAATGCACCAAATGCCGCTGAAAACTACTCACTGTAGTTGTTTTTTACTTTTTAACTTCAAAACTACTCACTGTACGTGAACTTCACCACGATAATTTTTTTAGGTTTATTTATTTATTCGGTCGGGGGGAGAGAGAATCCCAAAGATGCTCCACACTGTCAGCGCAGAGCCCAGTGCGGGGCTTGAACTCATGAACCATGAGATCGTGACCTGAGCCAAAATCAAGAGTTGGCCACTTAACTGACTGAGCCCCCCAGACGCCCCTTAAATAATATTTTTTTAATTCCCATGGAGGATCCCTAAGCTCAGTAGGCAGAGCAGTGCCTCCCATTCCCCTACACCAGCTGGGAGGACGGGCTCTTTGATTTCCTCCCGTCCCCGGTGCCCACCATAGAGCCCGGCCTGCTGCGCGGGCAGTGGGTTCGCGGAAACTGCAAAATGACGACGCCGGGCAGATGCGGGGAGAGAGAGCACAGCGGTTCTGGAAGAGAGCTACCGTTCCCGTCCACCGGACTGGGGAAAGCTGTCAGATATTTACAAGTGACAGACCAAGAAATATCAGGATAAGAATCTAAGTGAGAAAAGTGAAAACACACCTGAAGAAACAGCTCTAAGGGGGTAAAAGTGGTGGTGCTGCTGGGGTCGGGGGGGAAGGCGGATGGGGTGGGGGAAAGCAGATGGGGGTGTGGAGGGTGGGAGGAAAGGGTGGAACAGATGATGTATCATTTGACACCAGCCTTCTAGTACTCTTGACTTGTCTAGAACAAATCAGATAGACTTTGATAAAACTACAATTCAATTTTTTTGAGAGTGAGAGAGAGACAAGAGAGAGAAAGGGCACAAGTGAGCAAGGGGCAGAGAGAGGGAGAGAAGCGGGGCTCACCCAAAGTGGGGCTTGTGGTTTTTGTGGGTTTTTTTCCCGAAGTGGGGGCCCATGTTTACCCGATGTAGGACTCAAACTCACAAACCATGAGATCACGACCTGCGCCCAAGTCAGATGCTCAACGACTGAGCCACCCAGGTGCCCAATACAATTCCATTTTTAAAAACCGAATTCTGTGAGTCTATAAGCACAGCTTGTCTTAAGCCAACCTGGCCCCCACCAGGTGAGGAGGGGGAGGGGCCAGGGGCGAACAGGGCACACAGCAGGGGGGCCAGGCCTGGGCGAGGCCCCCCCCCAACACCTCCTGGGTCAGAGCCGGCCACCAACTGCTGGTGAAGGCAGCACCCTGAGCAGGCCAGGCCAGATCCTGGGAACCTCTGTCCCCAAGGCCCAGAAGCAACTCTTCTGCAAGATCCTGAGGGACTGCAGTGTCCCATCTGACCACTTCGCTGAGAAGAGCAGAGCAGAGGCTGGGTCAAGCTTATGTCCAGGCATAGGTTGGACATAAGGCAGCAAGGTTCCTTCCAAGGCTGCGGGAAAAACCAGTGACTCCTGACCAGCCACAGTGCAAAGAAACCCGTCCCCACTCCTGAGTCACAGCGGACAGCATATTACCAGGGTGGCTTCTTCGAGAAAAACCACAAAACTGCTCGGCACTGGCAGCGGATCGTCTGGGAAAGTGAACACCTACCACAAAAAATGGCAACAGCTACTGCTTTATGGGTGCTTTTTAAATGGCAGGCGCTGGGGCGCCTGGGTGGCTCAGTCGGTTAAGCGTCTGACTTTGGCTCAGGTCACGATCTCACGGTTCGTGGGTTCAAGCCCCGCATCGGGCTCTGTGCTGACAGCTCAGAGCCTGGAGCCTGCTTCGGATTCTGTGTCTCCCTCTCTCTCTGACCCTCCCCCACTCACGCTGTCTCTCTCTCTCAGAAATAAATAAAAAACATTAAAAAAAAATAAATGGCAAGCGCTGTTCAGGGCATTCTGTTTAACCCTCACAGTGACCCACACGCTTTACACCGTCACTTTCCAGGCGAGGAAACTGAGAACTAGAGAGCTTAAGTGATACTGGCTACCAAGCAGGGAAGGTGACACTTGAACTCAGACCGTGACTCCTCCGCGGACTTGTGGACTCTCCCTTACACTCGACTTGCACCAGGACTCGAGGCTGACACTTCTGGGGATTCATGAAAGGCATTATATGGAAGGCTGACGCTGTGCCGGGCATGGGGCTGGGTGCTGACCGTAGTAACAAAGCAAACTGGGCTCCTGTCCTCGCAGCGCGGAGGCTGGGAAGCGGCTGGCTAGGGGACAGCAACTCCGTGATTACAGATGGTGACAAGGGCCGGGAAGGAAAAGAACACCCTGCAATGACAGGACAATGGGACTCGCTTGCTGCGACGGAGTGGCCAGGGAGGCCTCCCTGAGGAGGTCGGACCTCAGCGATGGGAAGGCATCAGCTCAGCTCAGCAGAGTGGAGAATGAACCTGCCTGGGTCACGCCCCTGCGGGGAAGTGGCTCGACTCTACCTCCAAAGCCCCCAGTACCTGGACGATGTAGAGGCAGGGACAGTACTGGGCCCCTCCTCCTATGCTGATCCCGATCAGGTTCTGAGCATCCTTCTGCAGGGTCACCTTCCCAGGCACGGTAGGGATTCCACTAGAAAGAGAAGACGCGAGGTTGCATCTCCAGGAGGAAGGGTGATGGGGGGCCCAGGGGAGGCCCTCCAAAACCCCTAGGGGGCCGCCGAGTGCTGCTCAGCTTTTCCTTTCTTTTTCTTTCTCATGCGGCCCAAAAGACACTCTGTAGTGGCACAGGCACAGCTCTGGGAGTCACACAGAGGCGGGATCAGATCCCAGCTCTGCCATTTGTCATCCACAGGAAGTGGGTGAGAAAGTCACCTCTCTGCATCTCAGTGACCTCATCCATCAAACAGTACGGATAAACATGGCTGCCTAACAAAGTTCTTGTAAGAGAGTGCACGGAAGGCACTTCCATGCAGCCAGAGGCAGGCAGTCCCCAAAACAGGTCCCCTTTGCCTCTCCTTCATCTTACTCTGGAGGCGTGAGTCAGACTCTGTCCCTGTCACCTGCTCTGGCACACACGGAACATTATGGGCACCTTCTCCAGCGAGCCTTCACCCGTTAAACTATCCATCCCCCATCTCTTGATCGCTCTGCTCAATAACCTCTCAGTTTTCAATATGAGAAGTCCGCACTTATTTATGTTTTGTGGTAAATATTTGCCTTGATTCACTTACTCATTTGACAAACATTTGCTAACAACCTACTGACGTCAAACACCGTACTAAGCAATATGGACACAGGCAGTCCTCCGGAGTGACGGAGGATATGTTTTAGTAAGGAGGCTAACAATTTTTAAAAATCTGTTCCTCTAATCATCTGCGGTGGGGAGGAAGTTAGGTTTATGATATTCCTATTCACCTTCAAAGTCTGGCTCAATTGCCACCTCTTTGTAAAGTCTTCCATGAACATCCCAGGAAAAGCACTGCTCCATCTGCTCTCTCCTTGTAGTCAGGCCTTTCTCCGTTAGTGCCCACGTGGCCCTGGATTATTACCTGCTCATATGTCCCCAGCCCCCAAGAGAGGGTGAGCTCCTGGAAGGGCAGGGTCCATTTCTGCTACAATACAAGACCCAATCCCCGCTGAGAAGCAAGGATCTATGGACCTGGGAAGTCCGGGGATCTGGAGGCCCTGGGGCTCGGGCATTCCTGGGGCTTGAAGGCAACAAAATACTCACAGTTTATCCTCTTCGATGTCATAATCCAAGTCTGAAAACATCGTTCCGAGGGCTGAGGTGGGCTGGCTAACTGCCCAGCTCGGCAGGGGAATGGGGAACTGGATCAGGGAGAGAAAAGAGCGTAGGATTTAGGGACCCGAGGTGCCCAGATGTCAACCTCTACCCCAGCGATCCGGGAGAGCCAGACCCTCCCTCTGCACGGTGGGGGGAGTCCCCGGGGTTTGGGGGCGGGAAGGGAAGGGGTTCTTACTAGGTACAGGGGCGAATTCCAGGCCAGGGCGGTGGGCTCGGACCCCAGAGCCCGCCCCAAGGGTCTCCAGGCCCCTGGGAGCTACCGCTGTCGCTCACCGGAAGCGTCAGTCCCTCGGCCGGGTCCTGGCCAGGCTGGCACCTGAACCCACCTGCCGTTCCACCTGTCTGCGGCCGCGACTATCGCGTCACTTCCGCCGAGACGCGGAAGTCCCGCCTTCTCCACCCCTCGGATATTTGCCCCAATCCCGGCAGATAAGCCTTCCTCCCTGGCTCCCTGGGTTCCGAGAGCCAGAAAAAAAACAAGTATTGACGGAAGCTCTCCCGGAGCATGAAAAAACGGAAACAGAGGGAAGGGCTGGAGAGGCCGACGGCCCTCAACCCCGCCCCCTGCCCGGTGGCCGCCGCCATCTTGATAAGGGCAGGATTCTTCCCAGCCTCCTCAGCGGGATGCCACGGACCAGGCCGGCTGGGCGGTTGCCGTGGCAACGGAAGCATCCTTGGGCGCGGAGGCTTCCGGCGAAGTTCAGGTGGATACAAAGCCTTTCACATTTTCAGCACCCCGTCTTGGGTGCTGTTTTTCCTCTACTAGAACGATGGACCCCGAGCTGGAAGGAGCCTTGGAGCCTAATCCGAGTTCTGCGACCAGGAAACTCATGCCAGAGATGGGAAGGGATTTTTGTCCGGAACCGCCCACAATTGGTATAGGATCTAGATCTTGACCCTGAGATTCCTAACACCTGATTCAGCGCCCTTTTAAGACTTCCACACATGTATTCAGTGGCTCAGTTATTGACCACAGATTGGACGAATTACCTTCCTTTGCCTTTATGTGTCCCCTTTCCCCATATGCAAACTAAGACCATTGAGGCAAGATGCTTCTATGGTATTTGGTGACAGACACCTCGCACCGCACCTCGTCTCCTTTAATCCTGAGGAGCAGCCCCCTGAGGCCCCACGGAGGGTCGCAGCCTCCTTCCGGGGGCAGCGGAGGAGGGAGAGATACAGAAGGATAATTATCCACATATCCCACCATCCGATGGGATCCCCACTCCACCCCCTCCTTAGGAAGATAATCTGAGCCTCAGCAAATGTGCAGAATGCCACAATGGCGACGACCTCTCCCATGTTCCCACTGCTCTCCAGTTCAGGTTACTTGCAGGATTTCAAAGTTCAGCACGAATGTGTGAGAGGAGGACAGGGATTGTCAGCCACACTGTGCAAGTGAGGAAACTGAGGCTCAGAGAAGCAGCTTCCCTTTGTCTCACCAGGTGGTCGGTGGAAGAGCTAGAGCTGGACCTCCCAAGCCCTGTTCAGGCCACGATTTTAGTTTTAAAAAGCAGCAGCCCCACGGGGCACCTGGGTGACTCAGTCAAACATCTGACTTTGGTCATGATCTCAATGTTGGTGAGTTCGAGCCCCATGTGGGGCTCTGTGCTGACAGCTCAGAGTCTGGAGCCTACTTCGGATTCTGTGTCTCCCTCACTCTCTGCCCCTCCACCACTCATGCTCTGTCTCTCTCAAAAATACATAAAACATTTACAGATTAAAAGAAAAAAGCAGCAGGATCCAGGCCCCCTGGGTGGCTCAGAGGGTTAAGCGTCTGACTTTGGGTCAGGTCATGATCTCACAGCTTGTGAATTTGAACCCCGCATTGGGTTCTCTGCTCTCAGCACAGAGCCAGCTTCAGATCCTCTCGTCTGCCTCTCTCTCTGCCCCTCCCTTGCTCAAGGGCTCTCTCTCTCTCTCAAAAATAAATAAATATTTTAAAAAAAATTTTTAAAGCAGCGGACACTTTAACAAAACCCAGATACTTTAACATGGATGGTGGTTCTTCCACCCCATAGCGTCCCTGGCCAAAGCCCAGATCCTGCCATTCTGTGACTGGGTGATCTTAGACAAGTCACTGTCTGACTCTGAGCTGCCAGTAGCCGTAGACTAGGGAAAAAAGATCCTCCTATCAGGTACCTGTGAAGGTCAAGATGAAAGGAAAACCAGGCATGATGACATAAGATGCCGCTCCAGCCTCCTGACCGCCCCCCCTACTCCGGTTCCTCTTCTCATGAGAGGGTCTCTCTTTTCTGCTTTATCTTCCCCATCGTCCAGACCCAGCTCTGACCCACCCCTTTCAGGCAGCCTTCCCAGACAATCCCAGCTCACAAATCTCACCCCTGTGTCTCAGCGCCAGAAACAGTTACTTGAGGGACGCCTGGGTGGCTCAGTTGGTCAAGTGTCTGACTTCGGCTCAAGTCATGATCTCCTGGTCCGTGGGTTCGAGCCCTGTGTCAGGCTCTGTGCTGACAGCTCAGAGCCTGGAGTCTGCTTCGGATTCTGTGTCTCCCTCTCTCTCTGACCCTCCCCTGCTCACGCTCTGTCTCTTGAAAGTAAATAAATAAACTTAAAAAAAAAAAAAAACAAGAAAAGAAAAGAAACAGTTACTTGGATCATTCCTTGGGCAATTGCGTATGGCCTTCCGAAACGCCTTCATGTCTTCCCCGAGCCAGTTCCACATTGATTTACTTATACATGCTTGTACTTTTTCTGAGGAGGCTTTTCCTCCTTTAAACTTTGGGCTTAAGGGCTCAGATCTTGATAAATTGTAAACTGCTTCTCCCTGGTTTCCCTTACCTGTACCGACTTCCTTCGGTACCCCCACCTTCCAGAGGATGCTGGGAATCTGTCGATGGTATGACAAACAAGGAAAAGAAAACCAGATTGCTTTGTCATGCCCAGTAGTGTGACAATATTACGAACCACTTGATCGGTGAGGGGGTCTCCTGGGTCAGCCCATGCAGCAGCCATTTAAGGGAGTGAGGCTGGGACCATGAATTTGAAGGGGAAAAAAGTTCATATAACTTGTTCCATCACCAAACTAAGTACTTGTCTTCCCAGCCAGACGGAAAGCCCCTGGGGTCAGATCTTGTCCTCTGAACCGGCATAACTGGGAGATATTGCAGGCTCAGTTCTAGACCACAATAAAGCAAATCTTGCAATAAAGCAGATCAAATGAACTTTCTGATTTCCTAGTGCATGTAAAAGTTAGGCTCACGCGGTAGCGTAGTCTACTAAGTGTGCAGTAGCAAACATCTGAAAGAGCGGCATATAGACCATAATTTAAAAATACTTTATTGCTAAAAAAAAAAATGCTAACCGTTATCTGAGCTTTCAGCGAGTCATAATCTCTCATCACAGATCACCACAAAAAATATAATAATCAAAATTTTTGAAACATTGTGAGAAATACCAGAACATGACAGAGACATGAAGTCAGCAAAGGCTGTTGGGAAAATGGCACCAACAGACTCGCTCAATGCAGGGTTGCCCCAGACCTTCAATTTGTAAGAGACACAGTATCTACAAAGTGCAGTAAAGGGAGGGGGAGTGTGTCTCCATCTCCCACAGAGCCTGGCATGGTATTTGACTGAGGATGGAATGCCCTAGAAATGGCTGTGGCTTTTTATGAAGTGGCAGGGCTGTGGAAAAGAGGATGTGGATGGGCAGAGAGAAGAAGGGAGAAGGAGGGTCTGAACCTAAACCTGAACCTGAACCTGAACGGTGGCAGTGGCCTGAGCTTCCTCTGTGGGGCTGGAATCATCATACCAAGTGTAGATCCTGAAGTTTGGAATTCTGGTCTTTAACAAAAAAAAGCAAGTTTGGAGCAACCTCCAAACCCACAGGCTTGATCTTCGACTGCCTACTCCCCACCTGAGGACAGTCCCAGCTCCGATCTGAGCTCTGCCGTTTGTAACCTGGGGGATCTTGGGCAAGTCACTCTTCGCCTCTGAGCCTGGGGTGTCTGTAGAATTGGGGATGATGATCCCTCCCCCAGAGAGCAGTTAAAGAGATGAAGATTAAAAGGAGAAGCAGTGGTGGGGGGGGGGGGCGGGTAGCTCAGTGCGTTGAGCATCCAACTCTTGATTTCTGCTCAGGTCATGATCTCATGGTTCGTGAGTTCGAGCCCCACATCAGGCTCTGTGCTGTCAACACAGAGCTCACTTTGGATCCTCTGTGCCCATCTCTCTGCCTCTCCTTCATTCATCCTCTCTCTCTCTCTCAATAAACTTTTTTAAAAATTTTTTAATGTTTTATTTATTTCTGAGAGAGGGAGAGAGACAGCATGAGCAGGGGAGGGTCAGAGAGAGCAAGAGACAGAGGATCTGAAGCAGCCTCCAGGCTCTGAGCTGTCAGCAGAGCCGGACATGGGGCTCAAACCCACAAACTGTGAGATCATGACCTGAGCCGAAGTCGGATGCTTAACTGACTGAGCCAGGTCACCCCTCTCTCAATAAACTTTAAAAATTATTTAAAAATAGATAAATAAAAGGAGAAGCAGGTGTGAAAGTGCCTCATGAGTGACTCACTTGGCACAGATATCAGAGGCTTTTATTGTCATGCCTCACTGCAATGATTTTGCCCAACTGCTTCAGAAGAGAGAGCCAACGACACACTAAAGGGTCTTTGGATGCTCGGGCACCTGATTCGGCCTCATCTGGGAAGCACCTTACATGCAGATTCCGGGGTTCTGTCTCACACCTATTAAATCAGGGTCTCGGAGGCTACATTTTCACAAAGACTTCGCCGGTGACTTTGAAACCTACTGCAGTTTGAGGATCACCATGTCCCAGGCTCAGAATGTACAGTGTCTGCGCACACTCGCGTGGGCCTGTTAAGTCCACCAACAAACTGTGTTCCAGAGTTTCACCGTCCAGGAGGAGCCCAGGGCGTTATGTGTCCCCAGAGAAGGGCCTCCTAGGCAGGCTGGAGGCTGGAGAAGGCTCCTGGAGGAAGGGACATCTCAGCAGAGTCCTGAAAGAGGAGCTGATGCTCCCCAGGCTGAGAAGAGGGACAGGATGACACAGGCAAGGGACACACAGCTAGTGAAGATGGCTGGAGGTACACGGCCCAGTCCGGGGGCTGGGGGAGAGATAGTGGGGACAGTGTGACAGCCATGCAAGTCCAGGTGGGAGTACAGAACCAGCCACCACCTCTGCCTGGGTGAGAGGTGTCAGCAGGGCCTCGCGGGGGAGCATTGAGCACCTACTCAAGGATGGATAGGATTCTGGGGGTCAATGGGGGTAAAGACAATCACCGCTTCCTAGGGGGGCTGTCAGGGCTGGCCCTCACCCTCACCCTCCCAGCCTGCTCCTCCCCCTTTTCCTTCCCTCTGCTCCCTCCAGGCAGGTGGGTGACCTCTCACCTGGCCAGGCCCTGCCACTGAACGCTCTGTGACCCGGGGAAAGTCCCAGCTCCTCCCTGGGCCCGGGTCCCCTCCTAGGTTCCCACCTGGGAGTTCCCAACACTTAGGAAAGCCGGTCTCCTACACCCCATATTCCTGGAGAAGTGCTGCCACCCAGTGGCCACTGGGAGAAACACCTCCTGGGGTACCAGAGCCCTAGCCAGAGGGCTCTCCGCCAATCCAGTCACTGCCACCACCTGCCCGGCTCCGGTCAGGCTGGGGAGTCCACAATTCCCTGTACCTTGTGGGCCATGAGTGAGACTGGTCAAGTGCCGTGCTGTGACCAAGGTGCCCGCCCCTCAGCGCCGCTGTGGCCCAGGCACAAGGCCTGACTCCTCACAGACCACCGGCTTCAAAGACCCCCGTGGAGGTCAAGAAACCAGGGGTACGTGCGTGAAATGTGGTTCAATTCAGCAGCAGCATAGAGCACGGGTTTGAGAATCGAGCAGGCCCTGTGTCACACGGTCCCCCTGAATTAGCTCCTGTAAGGTCACTACAGTCCTCAGAGGCAGCACTCTCCATTCCCATGCTCGTTCCCTCCCTAAATATGCGCTCAGCACCTCTGTGTCCAGGCCACGGGGCACACCAGGGAACAGGAAAAGAAAGGCCCCGCCCTGACAGAAGGAGTGGGAGAGGCCGGCAATGAACCCAAACACCAAGAAATGGGCTCATTCCAGCTGGGGGTGGGTGCATGGATGCTGTAAGACGGGGGGCGTCATGGGGGACGATGGAGAAGGGGTGGGAAGCGGGGGGACAGATTATAGTGGTGGGGAGGGTCTTCGGGGGCAGAATGTTCCTATGGCAGATGTGAGCTGACATCTTCGAGGAACAGGAAGGCCAGCATGGCGTGGCACAGGACTCGGTCAGTGAGGTTGGCGGGGGCCAGATCCAATGTCATTGCCGCCCCTGCTTCCCGGACAAGGCCCTGAAGGGTTAAACACCTCCCAGTTCATCACTGGTAAGGCCAGGGTTCGAAGCCAGAGGAGTCTGAGCTGGAGCCGGCTCTGGGATCCCTGTGCTTCCCAGGCTGTGTGGATGTGGACAGGTGGCCTGGCCTCTCTGAACTCAGCCTTCCCAGCTGCACGAGGAAGGTAACACCTCTGACTTCAGAGCCCTGAGAGAAGCCCCAGTGGGAACGGGAGTGATTGTAGGTCTGTGGGGAGCTGGTGAGGGGGCTGGACAGACCATTGCCTCAGTGGTGGCCACGTGACCCTTGAAACATCACCTGACCTCTCTGAGCCCTGGTCTCTCAGGGTAAAATGGGTACCACAAGAGCCCGAGTGTTGGTTTGTTTTTTTTTTTAATATTTTATTTATTTTTGAGAGAGAGATAGAGACAGCATGAACAGGGGAGGGTCAGAGAGAGAGGGAGACACAGAATCCACAGCAGCTTCCAGGCTCTGAGCTAGCTGTTAGCACAGAGCCCGATGCGGGGCTCGACCCCACGAATTGAGAGATCATGACCTGAGCTGAAGTCGGACACCCAACCGACTGAGCCACCCAGGCGCCCCCTGAGTGTTGCTTTTAAGTCTGACCATGACAAATCCCCTCCACCATCTTTCCAACACACACAGACTCAAATCCCAGGTTTCATCTCAGATCTGGGCCTGGCGGCTTCTCTGGCACATGGCCCTGCCTTCCTCTCTGTTCACATTCTGTTCTCGGGCCTCGTGCTGTTCTTGGAACGTGCTGGAATGTGTCCACCTCAGGGCCTTTGCCCTCGCAGCTCCCTCCGTCTGGAACATTCTTCCCCAGGTACGCTCACCCCCTCGCTTCTTCCGTGTCTCAACTCACAGGTTACATCGCGAGGCAAAGCCCTCCCTGCCCACCAGCTGGAGCGCAGCCCTTGGCTAGTCTCTCTGGACACCCATTCATTCCCCAGGACAACAGGTTGCCCGCGGGCAGGACCCGGTCTGTCCCGGTCACACCTGTCGCCAACACTTAGCACAGTGCCCAGCATGTATAACATTTAATGCCCGTCTATTGAATGAATGGATAACTATGTCATCGAGAGCGCTTCTCAGAGACTAGGTGGTGGTCAGAGACAGCGGGGGACTCAAGTTTCAGAATCAGAGTTCCCAGACTCCATCTGCCTGGCAAGGGACAGCGATGAGAGCCTAGCAGGGGAAGAGCGGAAGAGTCAGATCTGTACGTGGCTGGACCCTACTGGCTACGGCAGCAGTGGGGGCGGGGGGGGGGGAGAGGGAGGGGCAAGAACTTGCAGGGCAGACAAACAGACTGGAAGAAAGTCCCTCCCTCCCTCCCTCCCGCTAGGCCCACAGCGGCTGAGGAGGAGAATTAGCATTGCTCAGAGGCATTTGCATCCTTCCAGAAGCCCCTCAACAGTTTTGATGGAGCTGTGGACCTCCCTGCCCTTGGGGTGCGGGGCAGCTCCCTCCTCTCTTCTCAGTGGCCTCCTCCGGTAGTAGGGTGTGGGCTCCCCTGGGGCCCTGAGTCCCCCCAGCCATCCCCAAACCAGCTCTATTCCTGGCCCTGCTTGGCACGCAGTGGGCTGACCCCTGACCTCCCTCCCCCCAACCCCCACGCACACCGCTAGTGCTCTGCTCCCAGAGTTAGGTCAGTGATGAAAGCCTAGGGGGGTGGAAGGAGTGGGACAGTGCCTGATTGTTCCCGCCCCTGGCAGCGAGGCCCCGCTGCTCCCTAGCGTTCGCCCCCACCCCCACCCATCATTCTCTTTCCCTGTCTCTAGTTCATGCGGTCTCGGGCTCATCGGGGAAGTTAGCAGGCGTGTGGATGCCTGGACATCCCCAGCAGGTTCGGGATGGGGGCCCATGGTTCAGACACAGGGCAGGGCACCCTGGGAGGGCCCCACTTTGGAAAGAGCCTAGAACCAGAGCCAGAAGACCGCGGGCACCACTGGCCTCCTTTGAGCCTCCACCGAGTGTGAAATGGGATGTTGGGATGCTTGGAGGGGATCCAGCCCCCAGGAACGCTGCGAGGCTGACACGGGACACAGATGTGAATGTGTCTGCCCCCCCCCCACCCCTGTTCCCCTCTGATCTGCCACAGCCCCGCCTGTGTGTCAGTGTCTCTGTCTTGTCCCATCCGTCTAGTGGTCCACCTTCGCTCCAGGGTCCACCACACTGGCCTGATCACAATAGCTTTATAATCAGCCTTGATATTTGCAGGGTAAGTGCCCTGCCTTCTTCTTCCACGAGCGTGTCTCCGCTATTCTTAGTGCTTTGCCCTTTCTTACTGCTTTTAGAATCAGCTTGAGAAGGGGCGCCTGGGTGGCTTAGTTGGTTAAGCGTCCGACTTTCGCTTAGGTCATGGTCTCGCGGTTAGTGGGATCGAGCCCCGCGTCGGGCTCTGTGCTGACTGCCAGCTCAGAGCCTGGAGCCTGTTTCAGTCTGTGACTCCCTCTCTCTCTGACCCTCCCCTGCTCATGCTGTCTCTCTCTCTCTCTCTCTCTCTCTCCTAGAAATAAATAAAGCATTTTAAAAAAATTATAAAAAAAAAAAAAAGAATCAGCTTGACAAGTGCCACCGAACCCCTGTGGGGGGTTGATCAGAACTGAAATGAATCTAGACCTTGATTTGGGAAGAACTCCATGATATTCAGTACCCCTGTGCAGGTTAATGGCTATCTCTCTGCATTTGCTTAGGGTTCTTTCTTTTACTTAAAACAACAACAAAAAAATTTTTAATGTCTATTTGTTTTTGAGTGAAAGAGAGAGACAGAGCATGAGCGGGGGAAGGGCAGAGAGGGAGACAGACTCCTAGCCATCGATGGGCACAGAGCCCGACGCGGGCCTCGAACTCACAAACCGCGAGATCATGGCCTGAGCCGAAGTCGAACATAACCGACTGAGCCCCCCAGGTGCCCCTCGTTTACTTCTTATTTAAAAGAAAGTCAAATGTACAAAAAAAGAGAGAAGAGGGTGACAGAGCCCTTTTTACCCATTACCCTTCGTGGCCACTCTTTGTGCAGCCATAACCCTGTCCCTTCCCAGAATTCCTTATTTTCAAGCAAATCTCTGGGGTCATCTTTAATGTCTCCAAATAACGCTTTCGATTTTTTTGGTCTTACTTACTTTTTGTTTCTGAATTAGATTGACAGGAAGTTGCAAAAACAGTACAGAGAGTTCCTGGGTACCCGTCACCCAGTTTACCCCAAAGGTGACAACTCACAACGCCTTGGAACTTTGCCCAAACCAGGAAACTGACATCGACTCCATCCACAGGCTTCGTTCAGAGTCCATTAGTTTTACATGCATTTGCGAGTGTGCGCACGTGAGTTTGAGTGTGTGTGTGTGTGTGTGTGTGTGTGGTTCCATGCAGTTTCATCCCCTGTGTCGACTCGTATAATCACCACCAGGAGCCAGACACGGAGCTGTCCCACCAGCTACCATCTCCCCTAGCCCTCCAACCACTAATCGATTATCCTGTTTTCCCTCTCTCTATATTTGTCGTTTCGGGAACGTCACATTAGTGAACAACTCAGCATGTAATCTCTCAAGATAGGCTTTTCTCAACTAGCGTAATTCCCTCGAGCTCCATCTGGCTAGTTGTGTCTATCAATCGTTAGTTCCTTTTCTGTTGGTGAATGATATTCTCCAATCTGGATGTCTGAATTAAAACAATTTTTTATGTTTTATTTTATTTTTGAGAGCAAGACAGAGTGCGAACAGGGAGAGAGACAGGGAGACACAGAATCCGAAGCAGGCTCCAGGCTCCGAGCTGTCAGCACAGAGCCCAACACGGGGCTCGAACTCAAGAGCTGTGAGATCATGATCTGAGCTGAAGTTGGACACTTAACCAACTGAGCCACCCAGGCACCCCTGGATGTATTAATTTTTTAACCATTCACTCACTGAAGGGGATTTAGGTACATTTAGGTTTTTTGGGTTTTTTTTTAGTGAGTTCTGTGCCCAACGTGGGGCTCGAACTCCCTACCCTGAGATCAAGAGTCATGTGCTCTCCAGACTGAGCCAGCCAGGAGCCCCTGTTTCTTATTTTTGGCTATTACGAATAAAGCTGCCGTGCGTACTTATGTACGTATTTTCATGCAGATATTATTTTTCTTTCTCTGTAACAAGGGCCTAGATGTGCAATCTCTGGGTCATATGCTATGTGTGTGTTTTGCTTCTTAAAGAAACTGCCAAACTATTTTCCAGAGTGGCTAGACCTCAGTAACGTTTTGTGCTTTTCTCTGTAGATATTTTGTCAGATTTAATTTTTGTTATTATCGTAAATGGAGGATTTTTTTAAAATTATACTTTACTCTCATGTTTATAAATGCAATTGCTCGGGGCGCCTGGGCGGTTCAGTAGGTTAGTCAGCTCAGGTCATGATCTCACGGTTCATGGGTTCGAGCCCCGAATCAGGCTCTGTGCTGACAGCTCAGAGCCTGGAGTCTGCTTCGGATTCTGCCTCTTTCTGCCCCTCCCCTACTCACACTCTGTCTCAAAAGTAAATAAATAAATAAATGTGGTTGCTCTTTATTGAGATCGGATTTACACAATATAAAAGTAACCATTTGAAAGCATACAAGTCAGTGGATTTTTAGTATATTCTCAAGAGATGTGCAATTCTCCCCACTGCCTAATTCCAGGACATTTTCGTCACCCCAGGAAGAAACCTTTACCCATCAGTGGCCCCTCCCCACCCTGCCCCCCACCCCCACTCAGCTCCTGACAACTGTTACTCTACTTTCTGTCTCTATGGAATTGTCCATTTGGGAGATTTCACATAAATGGAATCGTACAGTAGGCCTTTTGTGTCTGGCTTCTTTCACTCAGCGTGATACTTTCAAGATTCACCCACATGGTGTAGCTGCAATTTGTTGTCCGCATTGATTTGATACCGGAATATTCTATACACCTGTTATGTCTCATCCATGGTTCTAATAATTTGCCTGTAGATTATTTGGGGTTTTCTACAGAGATGATCACATCATCTGTAAATGATGCTTTCCAATCCTCATACCTGTTTTTTTTTGTTTTTTTTTTTTCATCTCTTAACTGCCCTATCTAGGAACTCAGTTACAATATTAAATAGACACATGGATGCAGACAAAATTGCCTTGCCCCGGATTTTAAGGAATGTTGTCTGTTGTCCTTTTTTTTTTTTTTTAATGCTTTATTTATTTCTGAGAGGGAGAGAGACAGCGTGACCAGGAGAGGGTCAGAGAGACAGGGAGGCACAGAATCTGAAGCAGGCTCCAGGCCCTGAGCTGTCAGCACAGAGCCTGACGTAGGGCTCGAAGCCACGAACCGTGAGATCATGACCTGAGCTGAAGTTGGACACTTAACCGACTGAGCCTCCCAGATGCCCCTGTCTGTTGTCCCTTAATGAACCATATCTGCGCTGGGTTTTGTCAATAATTTTCACCAATCGAAGGAAGTTCCTTTGGATCCAAAGTGTGCTAAAACATTGCTGTCGTAAGTAGGTGTTGAAATTCATTGCCAGTCCTGAGAGGATCATGTGACTTCTCTCCCTTAATGTATTAATGTGATGGATGGCATTAATAGATTTTCGAAGGCTGAACCCCCTTTGCATTTCTGGAATAAACCCAATCGGTCATGGTGTGTGTATCCTTTTTATTCATTGCCGGGTGTGTTTTGCTAATATTTTACTTAGGGTCCTTGTGTTGAATTTTGCAAGTGGGGACTGGTCTGGGAGGTCCCTGTGAATAGTCTCTGAGCTCAAATGTCTCTCTCAGAAGGCCTCTGTCTCTTCTGTCTCTCTCAGGGTCCCTCTCTGTCCCTCCCCATGCACACTTGCTCCTGCGGCTGGCCGAGGGTGGGAGCCACCACCGGATCCCGGAAGCAGCCACAGAGGACGAGAGCTGCAGAACTGGGACCTTGAGCTTTGGAAGAGTCTGCAAGGCTGTGACTCCCACACCAGACAAGGGGCTCCTGGGCCCCTCATTGAAGACGGAGGCTTAAGAGCAATCTCCCCCTCCCTTCTTCTTCTGCTGGGGAGAGCCTTCCAGAGGAAGTGGCTAAGAAGGGCCCAGGGTCAGGGGTTAATGACCCCATTGTGCTCAAGGCTGACGGATGGGCCAGCTTGTCAGTGGCAGTGGCAGCCCCCAGGGAGCCCCCCCTTCCCCCTCCCAGCCATCATCTGAGGGAGGCATCCCTGCTGGCCTTTGATAACCGCTGAGGGCCACCCCCTCCTGCCATGGGGGGTGATCTGGTGTGCTGGGGCCCCAGAATGTAGGTCTCCACCCCCTCTGCTTCCCGCGCCCACTGCCATTCCCTGCCACGGGGCACTGTAAGTAGCCGCAGTGGGGTGCTGACCAAAGGCGCTGGCCGTGACCCTCCCTTCCCACATCTCGGGCACCCAGTACAGGCTGTCCCGTGCCAGCCCTGCCCCTCTGGTAAACTACTACATGTTCTGAAGTGACCCAATGCAGCCCAACTATCCCACATTTTGGATGGGACCCAGGGACGCCTTGGCCAAGGCTCTCCTCAGGAGCAGGGTATGGCCAGGTCTCATGATTTCCTGCTCACATGTGCCCCTTCTGAGGCCGGGGCTGGATGCTGAGGTCAATCAGATACATCCCCACCTCAAGGGACTCACAGACCAGCGGGGGGGAGGGGGTCAGAATGCAGACAGAAAAGTAGAAGTGTGGTAAATTCAGCAAGCACAGAGTGCTATGGGGTATCAGAAGAGGAACCCCTAGCCCGGCCAGGATGTCAGGGAAGCTTCCAGAAGGGGATGATGCTGGGCTGACCCTAAAAGGGTAAGAAGAAGTTAGACCAAAGGGCGTGGTGGCCGCAGCAGCAGCAAAGAAAGGCATTCCAGGCAGAGGGAACAGCATAAGCGAAAGCACGGAGTAAAACCGGTGTGGCGTGTGTGTGAGCCACAGCAGCTCAGTGGGGAGACGCGAGGCTAAGCAGGTCGCAGGGCCAGGGCCCCCAGGGACTGACATGCCATGCTAGATGTTGAGACTTGGCGCTTTGCCGCTCACGTGGGGAAGAGACCTAAGAGCCGGGTTCTAACTCTGCCTCCATCCATCCATTTAGTCTTTATTCCTCCAGCTCCCTGAGCAGCGCTCCCTGAGCACCTGGGACAGGTCACTTCCTCATGAACAGCCTCCCGTGAATGGGCCCCCGCTGGGCCACCTGGTCCCAGCCCCCAAGTGGAACCTGGAAGACACAGCCAGGTGATGGACACAGACACACCCCCAGGGAGGCTGGGAGCGGGGCGCTGTGTGCAGAGGCTGGTCTCAGACCCAGACCTGACCTAGGGTGTGGGGGACAGAAGTTTGAAAGAGACGGTGTCCGGGCTGATCTCCACAACAGCATCACGGAGCCACACCAGCCCCGGGTGACCTAAGGGGGACTTCTTGTTACAAGGGGGAAAAAAAGACAACCCCCTTATATTACTGGATTTTCTGTTAGTTGCAGTCAAAATGCATTCCAAACTGATCCAAGCTCTTTACCTCAAGCTGAATAAAATATATAGATACACTTCAAGATCTTTTTTTTTTTAACGTTTATTTATTTTTGAGAGACAGGGTGTGAGCAGGGGAGGTGCAGAGAGAGAAGGAGACACAGAATCGAAAGCAGGCTCCAGGCTCTGAGCTGCCAGCACAGAGCCTGATGGGGAGCCCGAACTCACCAACTGCGAGATCATGACCCGAGCCGAAGCCGGCCGCTCAACCAACTGAGCCACCCAGGCCCCCCTGTTCCAAGATTTTAAATGTTCACATAAGATTTTCCAGAGAAATGGGGCCCCTTCCTAAAGACAGGATACACACTATGCCTTCACTTCAAATAACTTTAAAATCTGAAAGTGATTCTTGTAGAAGTGCGGAAATATAAGAAGAGACAGAGCGCTAAAAAAATTTTAAATCACTCCAAGTTCCACCACCTGGAAATGATAAGGTTAGCGCTTTTGTGTTTTCTTTCCGTTTTTTTTCTATAATTTTTAAACAAAGTCAAGTTCACAGCATGCAGTGTTTTCTTTTTTTCTTTTTATTGGATGGTATATGCATATTTTACATGTAGGGTTTTTAAATTTTGTTTTTAATGTTCACTTATTTTTGAGAGAGAGAGACACAGAGCGCAAGCGAGGGAGGGGCAGAGAGAGAGGGAGACACAGAATGGGAAATAGGCTCCTGGCTCCGACCTGGCAGCGCAGAGCAGGATGCCGGGCTCGAACTCACAAACTGTGAGATCATGACCTGAGCCGAAGTTGGAGGCTTAACCGACTGAGCCACCCGGGTGCCCCTATATCTCGGTTTTTACTTAAGATTATACTGAAAGCATTTCCTATGCAATTAACATTCTTCATAAACATCATTTTCAATGGCTGTGACACTTCCCTACTGCTGAGCACTAAGGTGGTGGCCAGTTGGTCACATTCTACACATGGCAACAGACCTGCATCCTCAGGCCCCGAGATGGCCAGCCACCTGGCCGTGCCTGCGTGTCCTCCCTTGAAATTAGGCACAGACGCGTGTTACCAACGAGGCCAATTTAGCAACTCTGTTTTTCGTTCTGTTTGCTTTGTGATACGAATACTCATCTGATTAACCCTCTTAGCAGATTTTTAAGCATAAGCAACAGTTTCTGTCCACCTGCGAGGTCCCTCCATCCACGCCCTTTCTGTGGACCTTCCTCTTATTCTGCCCTGGGCTCAGAAATCCAAGCACCGAGGTGTTGAAAGTGTGTCAGATTGGAGGGAGAGGGGGAAGACATGGGCCCTGGGCATGGGGCTCCCTGAGGAGAAGGGCTGACGGGTGGGGGGCTACAGTGAGGCCTGTCTTCGGGGTCTGGTCCACTCTGTGCCCTGCAGGGAGGGGGCACGAGGAGCTCGGAAACATGGGAGATCACGTGAGCACGCACGCAAACAGCACATGGGAAGCATCTGGGAGCCGCTCTGCGCCCTGCACTGGGCACGGTGATGACAGGCTGACCAGGACCAGGGCAGGGACACTCCCGGAAAGCGGCAAATAAGCCCCTGGAGGACAGCCCCGCCCAGCTCCTCAGGACACACGCACCTGGCCAGCGCCCAGAACACACAGAGGAGAAAGGACACTGCCATTTTAGACCCCGGTCCCCCTCTGCCTGGTGGCTGCCTCTTCTGGCCCCGTCCACCCTCTCTGATCATCTGGGCTTCCTTCTTCCAGGGCCTTCTGTGGGGACCTCAGGACCCCCTGCAGCCCCTTGTCTCCCCAGCCCCCTCCCCCATTGCAGAGAGAGGAGAGGACACTGACCTCCCCCTCCTTCAGCCTGCAAATGACTCTGCAGACCCCATCCCATCACCTTCCCTCCCTCAAGCTGGGGGTTCCCCCACTCAGCTCAGGGCCGCCCCTCCCCCACTCCAGGAGCCCCTCCTCCGCTTAGCCCACCTCTGCCCCACACGGTCACCATCTCTTCTAAGAACGGCCCGCAATCCCCAGGTCCCCTTCAGCTATTCCCTTATACCTCTCCTTGTCTTCAGCTTCCCTGAAACCTGTCTACACCTGCTGTCTACACTGCTTCCCTGGCTGAGTGCTCCTCCATTCTCCCCTAGTCCCTGGTCCTGCCCTGGTGAAGGCTCCATGGCACCGCCCCCCTCCCCAAGCTCTCTCCCTGTCTGCCCCGCCCCCCTCCGTGACAACGTGTCTCCTTCTCTGACCCCCATCGCCTGCTCCCAGCTGGGTACCCACTCTCCCCAGAGGTTCATGCCTGAACCGGCTTCCCCCCACGCCCGGATCCCAGTGTCCAGACCCACAAAACCAGCGGTCTCCACCTAGGGGTCGCTCAGGGCCTCCGGCGCCACCTGCCCACTGCCGACTGACCTCACTGTGTGCGCCTACCTGCCCCTTCGCCTAACCCGCGGGGCGCACCCAGCATCCGCTAGCGCCCCAGCCCCCCGCGCCGCCTGTCCAGCCAGAACCGCGCTCATCCTCTCTGACTGCTCTCCGGGCTTCGGCCGCCTCTCCGCCTGCTCCCCGGCTCCCCCTGCCCGCAGGAGAGAGCCCTTCTCCCCCCACCCGCCCCCGCGTCTACAGCCCCCTAATCTCCTGGGCCCGTATGCTGTCCGCACCCACAGTCCGGCCCCACAGAGGCCCTGAGAAGAGAGCTATCGCCCCATGTCCCTGCGGCCTCCTCTGTCACAGAGACAAGGCCGGGGGCCTGCGGGTGGCAGCGGCGAGGGGAGGGGAGCTGACCAAACCACACACTGAAGGGCCCAACGAGGCAGGCCTGCATCCTCCTCTTCCTCGGATGCCCCCACGTCGGCTAGTACCCAGGCAGCCCGCGGGGCCTCTGCACACGTCCCCTGGGTCAGTCCCAGCCTGGGCCCCAGGGCACTTAGGACGCCTCACTCTCAGCTGGGGTGTGAAGTGAGGATGGTTTGTTGGGAGGATTGAATAAGGTGACACGGGCTCCGGAGCATGTCTGGCACAGAGCACGCGCTGTATAACGTCTGCTGTCACCGCTCTTTCGCGGCACCACCTGCAGCCCCCTCTACCCCCACATGCCTTCCACCTGCACCAGGAGCTCATTGCACCCTCATCCAGACCCCCAGCCCAGACCCCCCGGGCCTCTCCCCCAAGACATCCCGACAGCCCCTCGGACTCAGCGTGTCCTCCCTCCCCAGGCCAGCCTGTCCTGCTGTGCCCCTCGCTCAGGAAATGGAGTGACCCCCCACCTGGCCACCCAGGCCGGAAACCTAGGGGCATCCTTGCCTGCCCCCCATGTCTGGCCCCCACCACCTGGTCTTTCAGTTCAGACCGTGTCCCCTTCCCTGGTGGCTGCCCAGACCAGTCTCCGTCACCAGCTCAGCGGTCCCCAAGCTGGGCTCCGGCGTCCAGCGCGCTTCCACCCATCACTCACCAGCCTCGGGGCCTCGGGCAAGTCCCTTCGCCTCTCTGCGCCTCGGTTTCCTGGACAATAAAATAGGGGTGACCGTAGGGCCTTCTCCATCCGCTTGTTTTCAGGATGATGAGAGTAGAAGGTACGAAGAGCTTAAACCCTTGATGGACGTGGCCGTTGGTATATTCTCTCTCACCTGGACGGCTCTGCCGCTTCTAACCCGGTCCTTGGCTCCATCTTGCCCCCAGCACATCTTCACACATATCATAAAGGGACCAGTCATGCGGCACAACCTCATTCAGGACACTGAGCAAAGCCCTGCCGTGAGCTACATCCCTCAACCATTTTGGCGCCCCCCGGAAAGAGAGGGCTTGTTACCCTTGTTTCACAAATGAGGGAGCTGAGGCCCGAGGCCCCACAACTGGAGTTAACCACTACCTCAGGGTACATTGGCGGCATTCATGCATTGATCCAAAACATTTATTGAGCACCTACTGTATACCGGGCACTGAGCTGGGTGCTGGGAAAACAGTAATAAACCAGATTGGCATAGAGCCAGCCTTGACCCCTTTAAAATCCTTCCGCAACCACCCCACTGTCCTCAGGATCTCATCCATATACCTTATCAGGGCACCCTCGGCCCCCAGGAGCCCCCCTGACTACCCTTGACAGCCCACACGGGTCCCTCTCCCCACCCGCCTCTCTCACCTTCCCTGCCCCCACTCTGCTCCGGCACACTGGTGTGGCCTCTACCCCACTGTGCACCATTCACCTTCTCCTTCTCAGCCCCCCCTTCCTCCACCCCCCCAGCTCCTTTCCTACCTTCTGTCTCAATTTCTTTGCCTCGTTAACTTATTCTCATCTTTCCGGGCCCTGTAGCTCTCCTCCTGGGCTCCTTGAGCTCAGGCCCAGGGTTGTATTGACTCTGAAAAAATCTTCATGCTCTCTCTCTTCCCCTCAGCTCCCCATCCACCCCTCCCCACTCTACCCTTTTACTTCAGTGGCCCTAAGGCCCCAGACCCGGCTCAGTGCTCACTGGGGAATCTACACCACCAGCACCCATGGGTGCTGTTTCACGTCTCTGTAGCCACAGGGACAGAGTGCGGTGGGGATATCAGTGGATGTTTGAGGCACCCGAGTACGGCCTCCTCAGGGCTCCGGCTCCTGTGATTGCCGACGAGGTGGCTAGGGCTGCTGTGACCTGCCTAAATCCCCTCCCCAAGTCCCTGGGCCTCTGGAGGGGTGGGCAGCAGCCCTGGAAAGGGACTATGGGAGCTGGGATCTAACTGGGTGAGCGCCCAGTCCTGGCTGCAGATCCACTCGGGGCCTGTTTCCTCATCTGAAAAATGTTGTCCGGCGGCCTGTCCCCTCCTGCCTCGCAGGGCTGTTGTGAGG
This sequence comes from Hyaena hyaena, assembly GCF_003009895.1. NCBI lineage: Eukaryota > Metazoa > Chordata > Mammalia > Carnivora > Hyaenidae > Hyaena > Hyaena hyaena. The sequence continues at coordinate 716,809 of NW_024080912.1, forward strand.
GGGCAAGGGAGGGGACAGTGGACACAGACCGTCTTCCCTGAGGGCAGACACTTCAGTATCTGACTGGCCTCCTGACACACCCATCTCGGGCACAATCTGTTCCGATTCCACAAAAAAACTCTAGTAAATTTGGTCTTGGGCTTCCTCTGGTGGCCCAGATCCGTCTCGGCGTGTCCCATGGGTCAGGACATAACTCTGAGGGCCCCTTCCTGGAGAGGTTTCAGGGGAGGAGCTCGCGGCTGGGTGTAGCTCAGCACCTGCCCACTGAGCCCCTGCTTGGGACGCGGACACTTACCCCGCTGAGCCTCAGTCCCCCACCTGTGGAAGACGGGGCGTCACTCCCGCCTCAGGGGCTGCTGTGCGGGTCACACGAGATGGTGGAAGGGAAAGTATCTTGCCTCAGTGCGAGGAGGCGTCCCGGATCGGGGTGGCAGGTGGGAGGGTCCCCCCCCAGCTCCCTGGAGGACAGAGGGTACACCACAAGACCCCCTGCTGAACCCCAGCCACCCCACTGTGTCCTCCCCAACCCCGCAAGCCTCACAGAAGTGGGACCGCCCGGAATGGCCGCTCTCAAAATGGCCGCCACGGCCACAAGGCCCCTTCTCCTCCCTGGGCGCCTCAGGAGAGGGAGGGCACCACAGCCAGACCATGGTCACTCCTCACAGCCCAGGGGTGCAGTGTGGGGCGGGAGGCGGGGAGGAGGGAGTCGGGGTGGGTGGGGGGCCGGGGAAGAGCCAGAGAGAGGGGCAGGGAGAGGAACAAAAGGTCCCTTTGTGGAGCGGAGCAGGGAGAAGAGGGAGCGCATTACCCAATGCCCAGAAGCCATGTTGGTAACAAGAGAACCATTCTCTGCTTCACTTGGAAAACAACTTGGAGCAGAGAGAGACAGGGAGAGATTTAACCCCATGGGCGCGGGGTGCAGGGGCCTGAGGCCACTGTGGGAGGCGGGGAGGGAGGGAGGGTATGCTAAGGGGGCTTTCAGGCCCTGAGACGGGCGATTTCCTGTCTCCCAGGCCTAGTCTGCGGTTCATAGGTCCAGAGGCCCAAGATGGCTGCTTGGCCAAGTCCCAGAAGTCTTTGGACCCGGGGACTGGAGCCGTGGCTTCTGCTGCCCGGGTCTGGCCAGATGGGTGACACAGGCCTACTCCAAGTTCCGGGGGCCTGGCCGACTCCAACCTTGGGGAGGACTCCCCTGAATCTTTAGATTTTCTGGCTTCGGGTCCCAGGGCCGATCAATTCAGGTTCCAGAGTCCCCCAGCCTCCACTCACCCCCTTTTGCTGACAGGGAGCATATGTCCCCCTCAGGAAGTCCCTTCCACTGGGTGCAGTTTGCCTGTTGGAAAATTGTTCCTAAAATGTCATTAAATCACTTTCATCCATACCCAACTTTCTCCCCTTCCCCCACTTTCCATCCACCGGCCCTGATTCTCAGGCTCCTAGAAGACTCCGTCGGTTAGCAAAGCAAGTAAGGCGAAAAGAAGAGATGGTGTTCTGGGCACATTATATATATTCATTTAGGGACCACTGCCACCTTGGGGGCTGCTGTGCCCCATGTTGATGCTTTTACTCTAAAAGCACCTAACAGAGAGTCACCACACGGGAGGCGCTCCATGGATATGCAGAAGAAAGAGGTTCCTCCTGCCCTCCCTCCTTCCCTCCCTTCTTCCTTCCTCCCTCCCTCTCTTCCTTCGTTCCCTCCTCCTACAAATATGAGTTGGGCACTAGCCACGTACCCAGCACTGTCCCAGCTCTAGGGTTACAGCAGCGGACAAAACAGACACCCCTGCCCTCACGGAGAGGATGTTCTTTTCAGGATCGACAATAACCAAGTGACTAAACAAGCCACTGTCAGGTGGCCACGGACCCTATGATGATGACAAAGCCAGGTCAGGGGAGGGAGAGGCAGGAAGGACACACATTAGAAACGGTGGCCAGGGGAGGCCCCTGGAAGGGTGTGTGCCACATTTGACAAAGGTCTGAAAGCAGAGAGGAAGAGGATCTGGGGGCGGAATGTTCCAGACACTGGGAGCGGCACGTGGGAAGGCCTTGAGAGGGAACGTGCTGGGCATTCTAGGAGCCGAGAGGAGGCCAGAGTGAGGGGAGCAGAGGTAACAGGGGAGGTGAGAGAATGGGGGTCAGATCACGGGGGAAAACTAGAGGAGCCTAGCCACAGGAGCTTGGAGCAGGGGGTGGTGTGGTCTGACTTCCGTTTCCACCAGGACTTTTGCCACAGCCCCCCCAAGCCCTATGTGCTCCCATCCCTGGCGGCTACTCAGCCCTCCACCCCCCCCCCCCCCATGTTGCCTACCAGTCATTCTTTGCCTTAACATTGACCCAGCGCCTGCTATGTGTTAAGACTGGGAACAGGCAGGGTCCTAAAAAGAGCAAGGTTGCCCCAGGGACGGTGCATAATGGTGGGCTTCCGGGCCCCCACAGTGGAACCATTTGGAGGGTGAACTTGGCCCATGGACACCCTGATTCAAGAACAAAGCCTCTTGGGGCGCCTGGGTGGCTTAGTCGGTTAAGCGTCCGACTTTCGCTTAGGTCATGATCTCGCGGTTCGTGGGTTCGAGCCCCGCGTCGGGCTCTGTGCTGACAGCCAGCTCAGAGCCTGGAGCCTGTTTCAGAGTCTGTATCTCCCTCTCTCTCTGACCCTCCCCTGCTCATGCTGTCTCTATCTCTCTCCTAGAAATAAATAAAACATTAAAAAAAAAAAAAAAGAACAAAGCCTCTTCTTTGGGAAGTTTTTAAAGCTTCACAAAGAACACTCAGGACATTGCCGCCCTGAGCCCCCACGGTGCTGTGATATTGCAAATGGCCCAGCAAAGCAGGGGCTCGGTGGCCTACCTCCCACCCCAGGCAGGCCCCTGGCTTCCCAGAGCCTCAGTTTCCTCATCTGTAAAACCACACACCCCTTGCGGGTTTGATGCGTGCATAAAAAGGCAGCAGTTTGGAGTGCCTGGGTGGCTCAGCCGGTTGGGCATCTGACTTCGGCTCAGGTCATGAACTGGCTTTCATGAGTTCGAGCCCCACGTCGGGCTCTGTGCTGACAGCTCAGAGCATAGAGCCTGCTTTAGATTCTGTGTGTGTGTCTCTCTCTCTGCCCCTCCCCTGCTCACACTCTGTCTTTCTCGCTCTCAAAAATAAATAAAGGTTTTTTTTTAAAGGCAGCAGTTCATTCTTTAGGGGGCAGAAACTGAGGCTTGAAGAGGTGAGTGATGACTCGCGGTCATCAGCTGGGAAGGGGCAACGTCTCCCCACCCCCAGTGCCAGCTGGGGCCTTCCCTGCACCCTCTGTGTGCTCCCAAGGCAAGGGTGGGTACCTCAGCTCAGGCCCAGTCAAGTGCCCAGAGCGGTGATGTGGGGGGCAGGGCAGGGCGGTGGCTACTGAACGCAGCGACAATATCAGGGGACCCTCGATCAGCAGACAGCCCCGCGGGCAGGGAAGGAAGGCTGCATGGCCCAGAGGGACAAAAGCAGGGCAGACTCTGGGTTCCAGGTTAACGGAAAGGAAATATGCCCCTACTAGGCCCCAGCCTAGGGCTCGCTGGCACTTGGGGACACTGGTGGCAGAGAGCGCGAGCGAGGGGGAGACAGAGAAAGAAAGTGCATGTGAGCGCTGTGTCCCTGTCTGATCCCTGCCCGCTTGCTGTGGGCCCTGGCCAGTGCCCTGGCCTCCCGGACTTTTGCATCAACTGTCAAGTGGTCCCTCGCCCCTTCTGGCCCCTTAGCACCGTAGCACGGACTGGGGGCATATGGGGGCGCGTAAAGCCAGCAGGGAGGCTGCTGGGGTGGAGGTCAGTGGTTCCTGGGCTCCTGCTAGTCTCCGGGCCTGGACACCCTTTACAAGATAATCCCACACAGTGGTTTGTACAACAGGCTGTGCTGACAAAAGAGAGAGGGGGCAGGGAGGGCTTCCTGGAGGAATACAGTTGTAGCTGTGCGTATTCCCGGGGGTGGGCAGGGCGGCACAGCAGGGCTTGTAGACAGAAGGACCCACACAAGTTAGAGGCATAGAGCCGGGAACCAGGGCGCAAAGCAGGAAGGGACACCAGCCAGCTGGCGGGGGTGGGGGGAGGGGGGGGACAGCCTAGAAGGCTGGGTGCCTTTGCTGGCCAGTCACTGTCTAGAGCCACGCGTTGCTGCCCCTCTGGGAAGCCCTCCCTAAACCCAGGCCACATAGAGAATCGCCTCCCTGGGAGTAGTTCATTCAGTCCCAGGGGAGGGGAGGAATGATTGCTATACCCATTTTACAGAGAAGGAAATTGAGCCTCAGGGAAATATCAGAATGATCCAGGGTTGCACAGCTGGCGTGAGGCCTGGCTCCTTTGTGTTCTTCCATTACCCCACCCCCACCCCACCCTGGGCCAGGCACCTGTCCCCCCAGATAAAGCGCTGGGAGGCCTCTGGCTCTGGTACTATCACCCCCATTTCACTGAGGAGCAAGCTGAGGCCCAGAGAAAAGCCACCACACAGCGTAAGAAGGTTGAGCAGATTCTAAGGGCCGGAGAGGCTGTCCCCACACCTCGCACCACCATTTGAGAAGGTGCAGACAGGATGGGGACACACAGATGAGTGGCAAGGGGGAGGCCAGGCCTCGGGCTCCCAGACCAGAGCGTGGGCACTTCTGGAAGGCAGGAGAGACAGCCAGTGGGGACAGCGAGCCCTGGGCGGCCAGGCCTGGGGAAGTCGAGAGAGGCAGCCGGCCAGTGGCAAGGCAGCAGGCCTGAAATGGGGTTGGGAGGCAGCAGAGGGAAGGGGACTCGGCTGCGGACAACAGACCGAGTTAAAAAGGGCAGCTGGAGAGGTCGGAGGGGCTGGGAGAGCCGCGGAGGCATCGCACAGCACAGAGTCCCGGGATTCGGGCACGCCCCCCGCACCCCTGTGCCCTGTTAGGGTTTGGCCCTAGAAGCCGGCCCCTTGGGCTTGTGCTGGAAGTAGGGGTCAGGCGACGGTCACGGGCCTCTCTGGCCCCACAGTCAAAGGGGTCGGGGCCCCATGGAAAGTGCACTGGAGTCAGTGCCGGTCATGCGGGAAGTCACCCAGTGTGGGCCCGGTGCCCTGGGCCGCGTCACACACCCGTCCTGCCGGCGCAGGACGGAAGCCTCGAGGCCCTTCCATGTGGCACTGTCGTCAGTCAGAGGAGTCACATGGGGGGCGGGGGGCGGGGGCCACGCCACGGGCAACTTCCTGAGGTCTCCGGGCGGCCGCCCCGCCCCTCGAGATCCTGCCGCAGTGCTCGGAAAAACAACCGGGGAAATCAAGTGGAAACACAAATCCGCCACCCAGTCCCTCCTGTGCCCTCGGCCAGACCCCCACCCGGTGCACCCAGGGAGGGGCTCTGCCCCAGGGGCCAGGCCAGCCCAGCAGTGCTCACCTTGGTCCTAGGCTCCCAGCAGCTGGGCCGTCCCCCCATCTGGGTCCCACAGAGCCAGCCCCTCCCCAGGAGGACATGGGAACCGGAGCTTGAGCCCCTCGCTCCCTCCCTCCCTTCAACCTCTAGAATCGGTGGATCCAAGGACATTCCAGGCCTCACTCTACCAAAGACTAGCTGGTCAGCCGGGGCAAGTCCCTGCCCCTCCATGAGCCTCAGCTTCCTCATCTGTAAAATGGGCGTGAGAAGCTGCCCAGTCCCACCTCACGGGGCTGATAAAGGAAGACAAGGAACCGGGGGGAAGGACAGCACTGTGCAAACTGTAGAGTGCAGTGCCACGGACTGTCACTTTGATTTTCACGAGAGGAGCCGCCTCGCAGGGTAGAAGAGTCACTCTATTCGGGGGACGTGAATTACAGATGGTAGTGAGCGGTCCCTGAGGTTGCTTACCTCTGACCAGCAAGGGCCCCTCCCCAACCCCCTGACTCCCACCCCGGCAGCCTCACCCCAAACACCTCTCCTCCAGGGGTGCTCTTACAGCTCTATGGACAGGCTGCTTTGGGCCCAAAACACCATTCTTTTTTTTTTTTTTTAAATATTTTTATTTATTTCTATGAGAGAGAGAGACAGCATGAGCAGGGGAGGGTCAGAGAGAGAGGGAGTCACAGACTGAAACAGGCTCCAGGCTCTGAGCTGGCAGTCAGCACAGAGCCCGACGCGGGGCCCGAACCCACGAACTGCGAGATCATGACCTAAGTGAAAGTCGGACACTTAACCGACTAAGCCACCCAGGCGCCCCCAAAACACCATTCTTGACAGTTTCTCCATCTTCAAGAGCCAGGCTAACTGTCTCTCCCCTATGAAGCTTCTGGATTCAGGAGGCCGGGGGCACAGCCCCCACCCCCACCCCTTGCATACCCCACGGTAGGGGGCATGTCTGGTGTGAGCTCCTGAGCTCTGGCTGATCGCTCCCAGGTCCCGACAGGAGTGTGAGCAGATGCAACCTGGGAACTGCACCCCCTTATTCCACTAAGGGCCCCTCCTCCTGCCTCTCCTGGAGCCCCCCCCCCCCGCCCCCCCCCCGCCTCCCTGCTGACAGATTCAAGGGCTGCTAATCCCATGCCACAGGTGACAGGTGTGCATTTCTACAGGGAACCTAATGTCTCTGCTGGGAAGATGGCCATGGCGGGGAGGTGAAGGGACGTTAGAAAGTGGGCACCCTCATCCCAACTTCAGACAGAGGGGTCCACACTCCCAAAGAGGGGACAGCGGATGTGAGCAACATTTTGAGGGGAAAACTGCTGTGGCTGATGATTCGCCGTGAGGGGATAAAAGGGCGGATGAGTCAAAAATGACTCCAAAGTTTCGCGCCTGGGTCACCGGAGAACAGTGGAGCCATTGATGGAGCAGGGAAGTGGGTGGGGGCTGGTTGGGGGCAGCACGGTGGCTTGGGCTTGGGCTCGGGACTCTGCAGCGTTCGGGGGCTGGAAGAAGTAACCTCAGAGGTCACCCAGGTCACACACGAGGAAACCCGGGCTCTGCAGGGAGTAGCCACTTGGCCAGGACACCAAGCTGGTCGGTGTTGGAGCCCAGAGCAGAGACCTGGCCAGGGTCAGTCCCTTGCCTAAAACATCGTGTGAGGCCGGTGGGGGGCTGGAGCCCTGCGGGCAAATCAAACCCAATCCCCACCTTCAGGGGTTCACTGTCAGGTGGGAGAGACATGGCCGTAAATACCACCAGGTTGAAGGGGTCCCCACAGGGCATGGTGGGGACCCAGAGGCCAGGCTTCCCTGGGAGGGACACGGGGGAAGGGGGCATAACTGAGGAGACGTAGTAACATCATGACTCTCAGAGGTAGGGTGTTATAGGCCAAGGGCTTCTGGTAGAGCCATCCAACAAGCTACAGAGTATCATTGTTCCCATTTTACAGATGAGGCTGAGAAAGACGGAGTTTATCCAGTGCTCTTAATCCCTGCTTCGTGGAACAGGGGTGCTGGAGCTGAGGCCGCACGGGGGAGTGGGAGCTTTCTAAGAGAGAGGGAGGGAGAGGGAGGCATCAGGTGGAGAAGCCAACGGGTCCCAAGGCCCAGAAACCCGCTTTCCACTGGCAAGGTTGAAGGCACTGGTGGTCTGTAGCCCGGGGTCACCCAAGTGGCTCTCCCTTCCCTGCACCCCGTCCCCAGTCCCCTCACTGCACAGGATCCCGTCTGCCGGAGCCCCAGCTGATGATCTGATGGGGCCGGCGGGGATGAGGCTGGTCCCCACCCCACCCCCCGGGGAGCGGCTGCCCAGGCTCCCTGGTCTTCCCAACCCAGTCCTCTCCCACCCCCCACTTCCCCACTGCACCCTCATCCCAGCCCCCGATGACCCTGCAGAGCAAGTCAGCCCAGAGGAGTGAGGGGTTGGCCTGGGTCACCCACCACGTGAGCAGCGGAACCAAGGCTCAACCCCACAGAACCTGGGGCTTCAGAAGCCCCTGAGCTTGGACAAGCTGCAGAGTGATTCCTCTGGGGCCTCTCTCCGTCCCTGGGCTCCTACCGGCAGGTCCCACTGGAAAAGTGAACCCGGAGAGAAGGGCCGTGAAGCACTGGAAATCACGGCCGATAAACCTGGGTGACGGGGTGCACGGGAGTCAGCTCATACCAGCACAGGGGAGCCAATTGTTAAACTTTCTAGAACCTTCCACGGCTGTTGAGGTCAGCCAGGAAGCCTGAACTGGGCACCTTCTCCCCCAACAAGACTGGCTGATAAGCGTTTGCCAGCACACCACTTCTGGGTTCTCTTAAGGTCCCAGGCCAGTCTTGGGCTCTCGAGGGAGCTGCTCTTGCTCAAAATCCATCAGCACCTTCTGCTTGCCCCGGATTAAAACCCAAACTTCTCCCCGAGGGCCTTCCAGCTCCATCACCTTCCTTCCAGCTGCTTCCTTCTTGAGCTGCTCCCTTCATGCCCCCTGCTCCAGCCATACATAGATGACGCCTGTTGAATGGGCCCTCGCTTTCCAGAAGCCACTCCTTTGCTTCTGCTGTTGCCTTCTCCTGGAATGCCTTTCCTTCCTCTTTGCCTCTTGAAATCCTCACCACTGGGTAAGGTTCATTCATAACTGGCACTCAATAAATGCTCTCTGAATGGAAGGAGGATCAAAGCCCTGCAACCAGGCCGATCCCGGGGCCCTGGGAGACCCCTGCCTCCGGACAGAAACACACCAGAACCCCCTCGCCACCCCAGTCTGCCTGTAGCCCCCCGCCCAGAGAGCAGGGTGCTCATGGGGGACACACTGCCCTCAGGGGTGTCAAAAGCAGAAACAAACACAAACCAACCCCCGGCTTGTGGAAACGAATCCCTTCCCCTCCATTCCCTGTTCAGTCCTGTGAATTCCTCTTCATCCTTCAAAGTCCAACTCAGCGGCTACCTCTGTCAAGAAGTCTTGCCTAGATCATAGTCCTCCGTTACCCCTCACCCTGCTGCCTTGTACATGCTTTGATGGTCACATTCGTGGCCCTGGGTGGCGCCTATCTGTCCGTGTGTCCATTGCCCCACAAGACCACGGCCAACTGAGGCAAAGACAGACCCTTATTTAAGGCTGAGTCCTCGGCCCGGTGCCCCACACACTTAGGAACTACTTGTTGAATTGACATGAACTGACTCCATCACTGTCTTGGGCAAGTCATCCCTTGTCCCTGGACCTCAGTTTCCCCTCCTTATAAACTAGACTCGAAAGGGGTAATCTCCAAAGACCTTCTGCCATTGACATTCTAGGATTCTGTGAACATGGGCCCGCTCTCTCTCCATGTCTCTAACCTTCAAATCTCCTTCCCCGCCTTCCCTGGCAGCTTCCACCCCCCCCCCCANGGACCTCAGTTTCCCCTCCTTATAAACTAGACTCGAAAGGGGTAATCTCCAAAGACCTTCTGCCATTGACATTCTAGGATTCTGTGAACATGGGCACGCTCTCTCTCCATGTCTCTAACCTTCAAATCTCCTTCCCCGCCTTCCCTGGCAGCTCCCACCCCCCCCCCCCCCCCCCCCCCCACACACACACACACCAGACCACACCGCTCATGCCTCAGATCCCTGAACTCCAGTTTCCTGCATACTCTTTTCTCTCAGGCTCTGGGTTCCTCCGAAAGGGCAGAGGCCTTGCCCGCCCACCCCTGGCCCTGCCCACAGGCCGGGAGCACAGTCAGCACCCTTAAGTGGCCGTCAGTGGGTTGCGATGGAGCGAGCCGCCAGGGCCTGCAGGGCCTTTTGTGAGTCCCGGAGTCCCTGTTCAGACAGGCCCTGAGTCGCCTGCCCGTCACGGAGAGGCTCTCCCTCAACCCCCCGGGGCAAACAGCCACATCTCCCTTTCTGCCTGTTTTGCTCCAACCTTCAGAGGATGTGTAGGTTCAGGAGTGTGTGAGCGGTAGACGGCTCCCCCTTCCTCTCCCCCCTACACGGAGAACCTCGGGCCACCTGGTGGCCGCTGTCTTCTCTCAATCCCTGCCTTCTCCTTCATCTCCTGAGCACCCCCGGGACAGGCGTGCGCAGGCCGACCCACACACGGGCACACCCAGGGACAGACCTGCCCACGGTGGGTTGCGAAGCCCCCATGGATCACCCTGTACGGACACGTGGAGACCTGGGCGGTGTCACTCATGCCATCGGGTCTGTTGGCTGCCAGGGGACCATGTGAGGCTGCTAACAGGGGCCCTGAATCTCTCGTTGGTGCTGAAATCCAAGCACCAAACGCCGTGCCGGCCCCTGAAGCGGCCCTGGCCTCCCGCCCTGGCCCTGCCTCTCCCTAAGGAACCCAAGCCACTCAGGGCTCTCATGGGGCGACCCGCTGTAACTCAGCCTCAGTGTCTCACATCTCTTGCACACAGCCGGGGCAGAGGCAGGGCCCAGGGATGAACAGAGCAAGCTGCGGGACGTCAGAAGGAGAACCCAGTGTCGGCCAGTCCATCCCAGAAGCCTCCGGGGAGTGGGCGGCCTCTTGGGTGATACAGATTTAGAGCGAGGATTCTGATGCCTCCTCCCCTGGGAACCAGATGATTGTTAGCAAAAGCCCAGTCTCTCGGGATCTCAGTTTCCCCCTCTGTAGAGCAGTGGCAGGTAAGAGCACCTACCCTATGCAGCTGTTAGGACTGAGTGAGTTAACAGACGTCGCCCACAGCGTCTGGTATGCAGTAAGTGCTCAATAAACATTAGCCGCTGCTGTTAGAGTTTAGACGAGGGGTGTCCTGCCCTCCTTGCTCCTTTCCTTTCCACAGGTGAGAGCTGTGCAGTCACCTTGTGCTGGGTGCCGGGAAGACACCCAAGGTCCCTGCCTTCAGTGAGCTCGTGACAATGGGGTGGGGGGGAGGGTGCAGACAGGAGAGTGGTGCCCCGTGCAGGTGTGTGGATGTGTGTGCACACACCTGGGCTCTCTGGAGGGAAGACGCACAGGACAGCTGGGGAGCCAAGCCCTGATGGAGGAAGATTGGGAGCTAGGAGACACCCCCCCCAAAAGAGAAGAGGTGTGGCCTCACAACAGCGATATGCTGAATCCACCAGTTTTAGGAACTTCACCACCAGCAAGGGAAGCCGCTACCAAGCCCCGGCTCCTCACCGCGCACCAGGCCTCCCGCCCCAGGCAGGGCAGTGCACCTGCTGCTCGCACCTCTATGCCCACAGCCTTGTCCGTGAACTTCGGGTGCTTTCCTGTAATCATTAGCGCCTCTCTTTTCCCCCAGAACGGGGGTCCCCTGAGACCAACATGGGGCGGGAACAGTGGAGGCAAGGAATGAATGAACGGACGCAGGCCAGAATGAATGGAGTGACTGCCCCATCCCCCTCCCCCCCCAGACACGGGTGATTCACCTGATGACTGACACCATCCCGCACCCCGTGACGGCACCGCGCACGCCGCAGGAGCTCTGGCTCACGTCCAGCCAGGCCGTCACCACCCTGGCGAGCCCCGTGGAAAGCCGCTGTCTCCGGGCGGTGCCCCCTCCCCATCCATCCATCCCCCCACCCACGCACACTTTCCCTCCGCCTGGGGCAGCTGGTGGGAGGGTGGGGGCTGGGGTGGGGCAGGACCAGAGGGGCCTCAGGGAGACAGCGGGGCAGGGGACCGGGGGAGGCTGGGAAAGTCCAGGCTGCCTCTCCTGGGGGGCGGTGGGCGGCGTGGCGGGGCGCTCACAGGGATGAGGGAGGGAGGAGGGTCGCCGGCCCCGGTACAGCTGCGGTCCCCTCCCCAGCAGCCTGCCCGGGTGCAGAAAGGCCTCTTTGTTCTCCGCCTTTAAAGGGTAAGAGAAACACTTATGCATGGCAAATTAGCCCAAAAATGTATTTCTCTAAAACACCCAATTGTCTCACCAGGCCTGCAGCTGCGGGGAAGTTCCAGGGAGCCGGGGGAGGGGGAGGCTTTGGGGTGACCCTGGGGGACAGGGAGAGGCGGTGGAGAAAGAGGGGCCATCTCGCCTTCCCGCCTCTGCTCTCAGCAGCTCACAGGTGCAGGAGGGCACAGCTGGGGAGGGCCCTGGGGTCAGGGAGACAGCCTCTGGGGTTACAGACAGGGAAACTGAGGCCCAGAGAGGTGGTGTGGCTATGGCAGAGTGAGTGCCGGCCCTCGGGAAAGGGGGGATCCCAGATCTCTTAGACTCCTTCTGTACGCGCTGCCTTGTCCTTGCCGAAGGGGAGGGGACCCTGGCGCCCCAAGGTCATCCAAGCCAGCCGCCCTGGGCAGAAAGGAGAGAGAAGGAAACTGGGTGGCCCTGCTCACAAGCTGCTCACTCAGCTTCAGTGCCCAGGAGGACGGACAAGGGCACCACGTAAGCCCCGCCTCATCTCCGACTGGGTACCTCTGAAGGCCAGCGTGCCCGGGGCGGAGGGGCACAGGCGGGAGGGTCCCCTTAGTCAGGGAACTGAACCCAGCACACGTGCACGGTGCTCCCATCCCAGGTGCAGACTCCGGGAGCCGGTGCTGTGTGGACCTCAGGAGCACCGCTGGGCTCCCGAACGTGAATCAGACACAGCCCTGTCCCTACGGAGTCCTAGTCCCACAGGGGAGATGGAAGAGTAAATTAATAACTATCATGACAGTCCCACGGAGAGGTGGGTTCCAACAGAGAGCCTCAGGCATGGAGGACAGGGATGAGGGGGGGTCCCGAGAAGAACCCCCTGAAGGGCGGGTCTGAGATGGGGAGGGGCACAGCACAAGGTCACAATGGGGGGCAGGGGGGCTCCCGAGACCACCCCTCTGCCATCGGAACTCAGAGGCACTGATTTAAGAGAATTCACTGAGCAGCTTCAGCCCCCTTCAGTTCCAGCCGCCTTAGGAGACACAAGAGAAGGAACAAACACGGTCCCGACCCCGGAGGGCCTTGCCAACGTGAGGTAGTGAGTTTATGACACAGATAAAAAACCCACTGAGCTGCCATGAAAAGTGTCAGAAAGGAGGGTGTGGAGTTAGGGCCCTGGGACCCTCAGCTCCCGTGAGACCATCAGCTCCCCGGGCTCAGTTTGCGCGTCTGTACAATGGGGTGATAAGATCCACGCAGGAAGACTGTCATGAGGAGTGGAAAGAGCCAAACCCACTGTCTCAGCCCCTGCAGAGATTCTCAGGAAATGTTAGTTCTGGTCCCCAGAGAAGTCTGGAAATGAGAGAGATTTGCGAATGGGGAAGAAGGGAGACTCTGTGTGTGTGTGTGTGTGTGTGTGCGTGCGCGCGCGCGGGTGTGCAGGTGTGAGTGTTGTGTGCTGCGACTGCACACAGAAGTATGGGTGTGAGTGTGGGTGTTGTGAGTGTGCGTGTCCATGTGAGCTGTGCAGGTGTGTGTGTGTTGTGTGCGAGCACACGTGTGAGTGCACGAGTGCGTGCGTGCATGTGCGTGAGTGTGCAAACACGGGAGTCCATGTGCACATGGGTCTGCAGTGAAAGGATCGCTTAGGGACTGTTTTTCGGGAAAGGGGATCGAGCTAAATCTCAAAGTGTCCAATGGAGTGTGAAGAGACCGAGCGCCCCGGAGAAGTTCTCTCAAGCGGCTGGAGAGACGGGAAAGGAGGCCAGGGGACTTCAAGGGGCCTGGAGACACCGAGAAGGCAGGAACATGCTGTGAGGGAGGCGCCTCATCTCTACCCCGACCTCCCCAGGTTCAAGGTGGCACCAGCACTGGACCCAGACCCTGGGGAGGAGCAAGTCTTACTTAGTGTCCCCCTCCCCCTCCCCCAGGCTTATCCAGATCTCTGAGGCTTCCTCTGCCCTCCAGAAGAAACCCAGATGCCCCAGCTAGGTCGACCACACCCTCCAGGGGCCTCCCCCTCTCCCTCCTCCCCTTCTGCCTCCAGTCTCCTCCTCTGGCCCACTCCTCAGCCGGGTCGGGAATTGAAAGCAGGGACCCGAAGGGATATTTGTCCACCTGTGTTCCCGTGGAAAGCTGACACGTGCCACAGCACGGGCGAGACTCGAAGACACGATGCGCGGCGAAAGGAGCCAGACACAAAAAGACACATAACTGTCTGATTTCGCTTGTGTGACATATCGAAGGGCGGTTAAACTCACAGAGACAAAAGACAGCAGCGATTCCCTGGGGGCTGCAGCGGGGGGTGGGGGGTGGGGACAGCACGGAAGCTAGTGTCCAATGGGCACAGAGTTTCCGTCTGGGAAGATGAGAAAGTTCCGGAGATGGACGCCAGTCACACAACAGTGTGAATGTGCTTCATGTCACTGACATGCACCCCGGAAAATGGTTACAATGGTACATTTCGTGTGACGTAGATTTCACTGCTGGGGAAAGAAAGGCATCGCTTTTTGAGGATGTTTTTTAGATTTTAAGAAAGTTGTAGGGGGTTTTTCCCGTGTAACCTGTCGTGAGTAAGAGAAACAGCTGGACAGACATCACTGACTTCCTTTAGGCAGATGTCAAGTCTCCTGGTTCGTGTCCTGGGCCCAGCGCAGGGTGTGAGTAAGACAGAAGCAGTGGCTAGTCTCTGACTAGGTTCCCTCGGGCCCTGCTACGCTCTGGGTCATCCTTCACAGCCCCCAACCTCAGACCTGGAACGTTCTGAGAAGGGGTGGGACACCCCGAGGGAAACACGGAATGAACGGCCCAGCGGGGTGCAAAAGAAAGTGTCAGCAATCTCTTTCCATGTTTATTCTTTCGCTCATTATTTTGAAATTTCGAGTGTGTGTGTATTTAATATAGTCGTACTTGTAACTTGCAAATAGATAGGGCTTGAGATCTGACTTCGGAACTAACTAGATTCTGAGAAATTCCTTTTAACATCCTTCACTTTCAGAAACACAGGAACCACACATATTTCAGCGATGCCCTCAGGAATCAAACCCCGGCATCGGATTCTTGCCATCCAGATTCAGGAGCCAGACAAACTCTGATGGGAGGAATATTTGTACGTGTGCCGAGACTTGGCGCCCACATGTTTTTACTGAGAGTTCACAATGAAATAAGTCCAAGTTAGCCACGTAGACCTCGAGGGTACTAAAGCCTCGTGACCCCACTTAACAGACGGGAGAAGTGAGGCCATCATTTCCGCACGGCCAGGAGACAGAGGCCATCACCCTGCTTTTGTGGGTGATGAAAGCAAAGCTCAGAGGGGCTCGTGAGCTTCTCAGGGTCACGGGGCTGGAAGGTGTCAGGGCCAAGACTCAATCCCCGGGGTCTAACCCCCAAAGCACTGTTCCTAGTGGCTTTCCTCTCACCAAACCATGAGGAAGAGCCTGGCAGAGGCAGTCCCATGGCCAAGTTTCCTCTTTGCCAGCAAGTTCAAAGCTGCCCCCCATAACACACACACACACATGCACGCACGCACACATACGCCCTGCCTGGCCAGTTCCTCCTTATCTACCCACCTTAGTTCAAGGTCACCCTTCAGTAGCCGGGGCTCCCCTAGCCCAGCTTTCCCTTGCCGGTCATTCCCCCAGGGGCTCCCCGAGGCCTCTCCTCTGTGGACTGGCGCACAGTAGGGCTCAGCGCATGGTCGTGAGTATGGGGTAGGTGCGACACACACAGAGGAGCCTTCCCTTGGCCATACGTGCGGGGGAGGGACTGGGGCCCCTTCTGGCTCCAACAGCCTACAATGACCCTGACCCTGAGGTCCGTGAATATGCAGCCAATCATTAGACCAGAAAGAACCTGGGAGTAGGAGATGCTGAGGAGGGGAGGTGAAGGAGAACACGGAGAGACACAGGGGACGGGGGCAGAGACTTCAAAGGGCCATCTTCCCCCTCCTCAGCCCCTGGACAGTGACTGCAGGAAAGAACCAAGAAACAGATCTGAATGAACGGGCCAGCAGTGAGAGGGTAGGAGGTAGGAGGAATACTGCAGACCCAGCCCCGACCTTCTTAAAAGGCCACTGCAGACCTAGGCGGCGGTGACCCCACTCACATGATGGGGGCACGCCACCCTCCTCCCTGCCTCAGCTGATGCGCCCACCGCTGCCCTCCCACGGGACCCCTCTCTGCCTGGGGCTGCTCTCCATCCCCAGACATGTGCCTGGGAACGGTTTTCGCCATGCTCGAGCCAGCGGCAGGGAAGGCTGTGTGGTTCCCGGGCGTCATAACCAGGACCCCCAGCCTGAGAGTCTCCCGGTCCTTGGGGAAGAAGCCTTCCAGAGAGGGCTGCTCCTGAGTGTCTCCTGCTAGCAGGCAGTGGTCACAGGCCCTCAGCAGATGTGTCGTCCAGGGCTCAGATGCCAGTCATGTGGGATGGCCAGGACCCTCAGGGGACGCAGAAGCCGGGGGCTGACGAAGGGGCACTGGCAGCTCGGGGATGGACGGACGGAGAGGATGAAGCCTGGTGTCATCCTGACCCTGCCCACAGCCACACACATGCCCCTAGACCCATGGGCAGTCATCAGCACAGCCCGACACAAGTATGTCCCCACTGACACCCTCCCAGTGCACGCGAGTGCACACATGTCCACTCATGCACTCACATGTCACCATACAAAGCATGTCTGCCCGTGGGCACGGGGGAAAGAGCCAGATGCCCCCAAGACTGCTCTTTCTCTCCTGTCCTACCCTCTTCCAGGCCCTCCCACTCCTAACAATCTGTTGGCAATCCCCAGGCCAATGGGCTGGTTCTCATGCCCCTGAAGAGTCAGGATTTCATTTGCCCAGGCCATCCTGGGCAACCCCTCCCCCGTGTCTAACCCCCAGCACCCCATCTCGTACACCACGCCTCGGCCTCCTCCGTGGGCCACCTGGAGAGAGCACCACCTCTTCCTGTGCTCTCCGAGTCTGCTAAAGACTTCCAGAGATTGTAGTCTTCCACGAAAGCCTTGGTGGATGGAGCTCCTAGGGAGCAAGATGCAAAATATGCATCCTTTTCGGGAGGTCAGCTCCAAGCCAGCTCAACCAACAGTCAAAGACAGAGCCTCAAATTGAGTCCCGATCTACATCACGGCTGAGCCTTGACCCCAGCCCGGCCTCAGATGGAGCCCGGACCCTAGCTAGAGATGGTCTGTCAAACCTGGGTGACGGCCTAAGCCTTGACCCCAGCCTGAGCCTCAGGCCTGACCCTGACCCTGATCCCAGCCTGTAGCCTGACCCTCAATGCAAAATGAATGCCTATAAGCCTTCAACTTGGCCACAGACTGAACCCTGATCCTGACCCCCACAATAAACAGTTATCCTGGTCACAGCCCAAGCCTTGACCCCAGACTGAGCCGTTACCTTAAATCCAGAATCAGCCATCTCTGACGCTGTCTATAAACTGAGCCCTGTTCCAAAACCTAGACACCTTAATACTGACCCCCCCGACTGAATGCTTATCCTGGCCTCAGCCTGAACCCTGATCTTGACCCCAAACCGAGCCCTTCCCCTCTTCCAAAATGAACTTTTACCATAGCTATGGCCTGAGCCCTGACACTGGCCCCAGGCTGAGCCCTGATCCTGCTCCCAGCAGAGTGCTAACTCTGACTGCAGCCTGAGCTCTGATCCCGTACACAGCCTGAGCCCCAGTCCTGCCCCCAGACTGAGTGTTAATCCTGACCACAGCCTGAGCCCGAGCCCTAAGCCAATCTCCTCAAAATACTCTGCCTTTATCCACATGCAGAATGGCCCTCACTCCTTTCTCAAGCACAGAAAGTCCTAGCTGCAGTCTGAGAAGATCCAGAGAACTTTCTACAGGATCCACATGACAGCCATTGCTATCTGGCAGGATGGGGCCAACCATTCCCATTTTACAGGTAAGGAAACCGATTCTCAGGGAGGCTGAACTTATTCCATGCGGTTCCGATAAATAGCATGGGAACCAGAAAGTAGAAGCTCTAAGGAGACAGATTTAAAAAGAATTTCCCAGGGGCGCCTGGGTGGCTCAGTCTGTTGAGTGTCTGACTTCGGCTCAGGTCATGATCTCGCTGTTTGTGGGTTCGAGCCCCACGCTGGGCTCTGTGCTGACAGCTCAGAGCCTGGAGCCTGCTTTGGATTCTGTGTCTCCTCTCTTTCTATCCCTCCCCTGTTTGTGCTGTCTCTCTCTCTCTCTCAAAAATAAATAAATATTAAAACATTAAAATAAAAAAAAAAGAACTCCCCAAAAGTCTGGGCTGGGCAAGGACAGAAGGAGCTGCGTGCGGAGTGTGGAATTCCACGTCACTGGAGGTGAGCCAGCAGAGGTGGGTGGCTTGCTGCTGGTGCTACAGAGAGGCCTACAGGAAGTGACAGGGACAGATCCAAAGCCCCAGAGGGCTCTGCCAGCCCCGGGATGTCGAGGGGGCTTCGTGTCGCATTCAGCTGCCCTGTCTGTACTCTAACCCTTCAGCCCAGTAGCCAGACCTGGAAGGGCCTCAAGGCCCTGCCCTCTGGGGAGGAGGAGACCCAACGCAGCCAGGTGGGCCCGGCGTTCCAACCTCCCCTGTTCAGGTTCCTTTCCCTGCACCCCCCTCACGGCCCGGACTCGGCCCGAATGGGAGATGAGGCCCACATTGCCAAGTTGGCACTGGGCACGATCTCTCAGGGAGCAGTGCTGGGCCATCTGTCCCGCGGACCTCTGCCCCGGGCTCCGAAGTACAGACCCAGAACTGGGGAGGACACGCCACCGCCTCCTCTCCCAACATCCCCATTTGGCAGACTCAGGACTCGGAGATCCAGAGAGGTTGAGTGGCCTGCCTCGGGTGGCACAGCCCGGCAGGGGCACATCGGGAGGTGGACCCCAGACCCCGGCACCTGCCCCACTCTGGCACGGCCCCACAGATGCCCGAGGAGGGCTGGAGGATGGTGGGAGGACCTGGTGCCAGGCGGCAGAGGCCGGGGCTGGGGGGCTGCCGGCTCCTCGCGCCGCCGCCCCCTTCCCCCTCCGCCCGCACCCCGGCCTGGCTCCATCCACCGGAGTGCCCAGCTGCCGCCACATCCGCCCAGGCCCAGACATCAATCCACACCAGGGCCCTTGCTCCCTCTTTCTTTTCTGCCCTCCTCTTCCCTCCCCAACGCACGTCTTTTTTTTTTTTTTTTTTCCTCCTCTCTCTCTTCCAACATGTCATTACAGTAGAAACAAAAAGCGCGGGAACAATGTGGGCATTGACGGCGGGCCCCCTCTCGGCCCCCTCCCCCCGCGGTGCGTGCCAGCACTCTTTCCACCCGCCCAGGGCTGGAGCTGCTGCCAAAGGAGCCCTGCTAATAAACAAGAGGAACCAGATAAACCAGGAACACAATAGAGGGATTTGTTGCACTTAGAATGGTGGGAACAATGTCAACCTCGCGCGCAGCTGCTTCTAAGCCCCCACCCCACCAAGTCCTGCCAAGCAGCCCCCTCGCCCCCAGCCCCTCTGATTTATGAAAGGTCAGAGGGCATCATGGCTAAAGGGCCCCTTCCTCGCATCCCTCATCCCTTGTTAACCCTTGGGACACAATGGTCCCTTCTCTGGGAGGTGGCGGTGGGGGCGGGTGTCATGCACGGCACTTCCTGGAGCATCCTGGGGCTGGCTGGTGGTGGCGCAGAGGGAGGAGCTGGCCCCAAGATGCCTCGGGGCCTAGAGCTTCGTCCAGAGTGACGGCCCCATGGCAGGAGGCCTTCTTAGTGACCCCCAAGGGTGTGGCCAGAGCCCACAATTAAGTCTACAGTCTGGCAACCCAGGCCGCTGCCCGAGCTGTATATTCGGGGTCAGAAACCCACTGACACCCTGGTGGCCCCTGAGTCCCTCGCTAGAGGCTGAGTTGTGGGGATGCGGGAGACATGATCCCTAATTGGGGAGAGCGTGGGGGAGGGGAGCGTGGGCGCCCAGGCAGTGGGCGTGATGTTGCCGGTGCTGGCCAGGTGGTCGGAAGGACAGTGGGGACAGTTTTAGGGGGAGGTGATGCTCCTGCTAAAGGGGCAGCACCTGCAGCAACAGGACCGACGATTCCCGCAGAAGTGGGACTCTGACCCCTCGCTACCCCTGCACCACCAATTCTTCCTTTCTAAAGTGAGGATAACAGTAATATCTACCCCCACAGGTACTTGGGAAGATAAAATGCTACAAATAAGATACTTAGAACAGAGTCTGGCACATGGTTGCTGTCAATACTGTGGCCGCTATTATTACTGTGGTGCTGGTCATGGTCATGGTCATGGTCATCATGATGGATGTTCACAACCATCCTGAGCTTCGGGTCCACCTGGGGTGGGGTCTCCCCTCTGGTCACACAGCTGGCATTTACAGAGCTGGGATTCCAACCCAGCCTCCATACTCCCGATCCAGGAATCTTGCCTACTCAACTGCCCTGGGATAGATACCCAATACTAGGAATCTGGGATTGAGCAACAGAGGATTGCTAACCGACCTATTTGGGGGCTGATCCTCAAAGTTGGCTTTAGCCTGTCTTTCCTCCATAAAAAAAAAAAAAAAAAAAAAAATCCCATGAAATCCTCTGAGTCTCTTCACGTTGAAGCCCAAACTGGAAGAAGGAAGACGCCGCAGGGGAAAAAATCTTCTCTCATGTCCCCACCCACCCCCCGCTCACCTCGGCTGAGCAGGGGCCCCCTGACACCATTCTGACTCCCTCCCTGTGCCAACCATCCCCACCGTCCCTGCTGAGGCCCCAGGTGCCATGTGTGGGCACCAACTCTCTCTCCAACAGAGGAAAGCCAGCATTCATAATAATCACTAAACTCCAATCCCTTAGGAAATCTTGTTAGCTTTATTTTCAAAACGCATCCAGAATGCCCAATCTTACTTGTTTCTACATGGTACTGGAAATCCTAGCCTGTGCAATAAGGCAAGGAAATGAAATAAAAGGCATGTAGATTGGAAAGGAAGAAACAACACCCTCTTTATAGCATAGGCAACATAGTCATCTATATAGAAAATCCTACTTAATCTACAAAAAAAACCTACTACAAAAAATGAATTGAGGGGTATCTGGGTGGCTCAGTCGGTTAAGATTCTCTTTTGATGTTTATTTATTTATTTTTGAGAAAGAGAGAGACAGAGAGACAGAGAGCATGAGCAGGGAACGGACAGAGAGAGAGAGAGAGAGAAAATTGCAAGCAGGATCCTTACCACCAGCAGAGTCTGATGCGGGCCTCGAACCCACAAACTGTGAGATCATGACCTAAACTGAAATCAAGAGTCAGACGCTTAACCAACTGAGCCACCCAGGTGCTCCAAGCATCCAAGTCTTGATCTCAGCTCAGGTCTTGAAATCAAGGTCATGAGTTCAAGCCCCACATCGGGCTCCATGCTGGGCGTGGAAACTACTTTAAAGAAAATGAGTTTGGCAAGGTTGCCAAATTAATTAATTTATGAAATAAATAAATAAATACACAAAGATTAATTATGTTTCTCTGTACACTAGCAAAAACCATCAGATATTTAAGATTGTTGCATGGTTGGGATGGAAATAAATTAATTAATTAAATAAAATAGTTGCATGGCATCGAAAATAAAACCACAAAATGTGAAATGCTTAGGAATCGATTTGGATGACAAAAGCGAGACATAATGACACTGGAGAGGGTGGAGAAGGAAGGATCTGACCGACGACGTAACTTTTCAACAGGGGTGTATTTACTAGCTACTGTAAGGCTAGAGGCCAAAAGAATCGCGTACAAATACTGTACTTGATGTGTATGTGTTTCTCAGAAGACATGGCTTAGCAACTCTGAGACCGTGTTATATATATACTAAGTGTGAACAAATAAGAAAACACATTGTAGATAGCGAGAGCCAGATCTCTGATATTAGAGACAGAAGTCACAGATAAGTAATGGGGAAAGGCTAGAATAGACACTGCGGAGCTAGAGATGGAGTTCATTGCCTTCTTCCTTGGCTGTGAGCCGGCCTCCATGACTCCCTTCCAACAGGGGACGAGAAGGGAATATAGCATCTTTACAGTGGAGAACTCTGGCAGACGCCACCTTAACCAAGTTGAGGTTGACGTCACCGTGAAGGTGCATCCGTATCACGTGCCCCCTCATATGACGCAGCGAAGGGGGAGAGCACACCCTCTGCATGGTGCTCTTCCGCCCAAATCCATCCCTTCAGTCTAATGATGAGGAAACACTAGAAAAACCCAACTTGAGGGACATTCTACAAAATGCCTGACCAGCGCTCTTCAAAAATGTCAAAGACATGAAACACAAGGAGAGAAGACTGAAGAACTGTCACAGATGGGAGGAGACTAAGAGGGACAAATTAATGCAATATGGGAGCCTGGCTTGGCTCCTGGGACAAAAAAAGAACAGTGGAGGAAGCTGGGTGAAGGGGATACAGGGGACTCTTTGTACGGTCTTTGTAACTCTTCTGTCAGTCTAAAATTATGTCGAACTAAAAGTAAAAAAAAAAAAAAAAGCCTATCACTTAATATAGCATAAAAATACAAATGCTTACGGATAAATCGGTCAAAAGCTGAAACCCATAAAACGTTGCTGAGAGAAATGAAGGAAGACATCCATCAATGGAGAGATGAAACCATTCATTGATTGAAAGACTCAATGTTGTAAAGATATCAGCCCCCCCCCCGCCAAAACTGTTTTATAGATTGCATCCTATCCCAATAAGAATTCCAGCAAGCTATTTTGGAGAAACTGGAAGCTGATTTTATTTATTTTATTTTAAATACATATTTTTCCGGAGAGCACAAGTGGGGGAGGGGCAGAGAGAGGGGGACAGAGGATCTGAAATGGCCTCTGTGCTGACAGGCTGACTGCAGCAAGCCGATGCGGGGCTTGAACTCATGAACCGTGAGATCATGATCTGAGCCGAAGTCAGATGCTCAACCGACTGAGCCACCCAGGCGCCCCTGACAAGCTAATTTTAAAACTGACTTGGATGGTGAGCACTGAGTGGGGTATGGAATTATATCACTACATTGGACACCTATGACTAACAGAATATTGAATGTCAACTCTGTTTCCATAAAAAATTTAAAAATAAAAATAAAAAGAGGCACCTGGGTGGCTCAGTCAGTTAAGCATCTGTCTTCGCCTCAGGTCATGATCTCATGGTTCATGAGTTCAAGACCTCCATGGGGCTCTGTGCTGACAGAGCAGAGCCCGCTTTGGATTCTCTGTCCCCCTCTCTCTGCCCCTCCCTCGCACAGGCACATGGGTGCATTCTCTCTCTCTCTCTCTCTCTCTCTCTCGTGCAAAAACAATAAATGAACATTTAAAAAATTAAAAATTAATACAAGTTACAGGGAAATGCAAAGGATCAAGAATCGTCAAAGCAATCTTGAAAAAGAACAAAGTCAGAAGAATTACACTACCTGATCTCAAGACTTACTTCTATAGAAGGCTCTAATAATCAAGACAGTGTGTTATTAGCATACAGACACAAAGATCAACAGAAAAATAGAGAGCTTAAGAATTGACCCACACAGGGGCACCCGGGTGGCTCCGTTGGTTGAGCGTCCGGCTTCAGCTCAGGTCATGATCTTGCCGTTTGTGGGTTCAAGCCCCATGTCAGGCTCTGTGCTGACAGCTAGCTCAGAGCCTGGAGCCTGCTTCAGATTCTGTGTCCCCCTTTCTCTCTGCCCCTTCCTTGCACACACACACACACACACACACACACTCTGTCTCTCTTTCTCAAAAATAAATAAACATTAAAAAAAAAAAGAATAGACCCACACATATGGTCACTTGATTTTCAACAAAGGTGCAAAAGACACGTATGGGAAAAGGAGAGTCTTTTCAACAAATGGTACTCAAATAACTGAATGGCCACTAGCAAACGAAAACTAAACCAAAACAAAACAAAACAAAAGTGTGACATTTTATGTACCGCCCCCCAAAAATTAACTCAAAACAGATCACAGACCTAAATGTAAAGTCTAAAACTATAAAACCTCTAGGGGGAGCCTGGCTGGCTCAGTCAGAAGAGCATGCGACTCTGGGGTCGTGAGTTCGAGCCTCATGTTGGGTATAGAGATTATTTAAATAAATAAAACTTAAATAAAATAAAGTAAGTTAACAACATAAAAAATGTATAAACCTCTAGAAGTATATAGAAGAGATAATCTTGGGGACCCTAGTTAGGCAAGAATTCCCTGGATATAATAGTAAAGACACAATCCATAAAAGAACAAATTGATAAACAGGACCTTATAAGAATTGCAAAAATCTATGCTTCAAAAGACACAAGGGTGTCTGGGTGGCTCAGTCGATGAAACATTCCACTGTTGATTTCTGCCCAGGTCATGCTCTCAAGGTTTGTGAGATTAAGACCCGTATGGGGCTCTGCCCTGACAGCATGGAGCCTGCTCGGGATTCTTTCTCTCCTCTCCCGGCCCCTCCCCTGCTCATGCTCTCGCTCACCCTCTCTCTCAAAATAAACAGTAAAAAAAAGACAAAAAAAAAGACACAAGTAAGAGAATGAAAAGGCAAGCAGAAGACAAGGTGAAACTATTTGCCGAGGGTATATTTGATAAGGGCCTGTAATCGGAATACATGAAGAATTCTCAACACTCCGTAAGAAAACAATCCAGTTTTCTGAATGGGCAAACAATTTGAAGAGACACTTCACCAAAGAAGATACACAGGTGGCAAGTAAGGCCGTGAAATGATGGTCACGATGACTGATCACCGGGGAAACACCAATCCAAAGCACTACTCTTGTATCAGAAGCTATAATTACAGGGGCGCCTGGGTGGCTCAGGTCACGATCTCACAGTCCGTGAGTTTGAGCCCCATGTTGGGCTCTGTGCTGACAGCTCAGAGCCTGGAGCCTGCTTCAGTTTCTGTGTCTCCCTTGCTCTCTGCCCCTCCCCCGCTCACTCTCTGTCTCTCTCAAAAATAAAATAAAGGCTAAAAAAAATTTAAAATAACCTTTAAAAAAAAAAAAGAAGTTCTAATTACAGAGACTGACCCGATCAAGGGTTGTTCAGTCTCAGGCACTGCTGATAAGACTGCAAAACGGTACAGCCTCTTTGGAAAAGAGTCTGATGGCTTCTTGGAAACTTAAACACACACCTACCACGCAGGGCAGCCGTCCCACACCCTAAGCATAGACCCTGCTCAAATGAAAGCGCCTGTTCACGCAGCGACAGGTGCACAAATGCTCTCAGCAGCTTTATGTGGAAGCGTCAGAGCTTGGAAGCAACCCACCTGTCCATCAACAGGTGAATGGATAAACAAACTGTGGTCTATCTGTACGACGGAATATTCTTCGGCAGTAAGAAGGATAAACTATTGATATGCACATTGACATGGATAAATCTCAAAACAAGTATTCTGAATGAAAAAAAAATGAAAAAGACCATCTGCTGTATGATTCCATCCAGCTACGATTCTAGAAAATGTGACTTAATCTACAGTGACTGAAAGCAGTGGCTGCCTGGGGAAGGGCTGGGGACACAGGGAGGGACGAGCAAAGGGCAGGAGGGATGTTTTGGGGTGATGGATATGTTCGTGCTCTTGACTGTGGTGGTGGTTCTGTGTGTGTATACAGATGAGTCAGAACTCAACGAAGTGCATGTCTTGAATATGTGCAGTTCACTATATATGTCAGCTGTACCTCGATCAGGCTCTTAAAAGGTCAGAATGTTTTAAATGGGGAAATCAACACGGTCCGGGATCTGTCCACTTCTCACCGCCGCCCTGGGCCACCAGGGCCACCGCGGACATCGCCTGTCCTCTGAGTTACTTCGGCGGATTCTTCTCCCTGTTTTCCCTTGCTAGTGAGCAAGAACATTCCTCTCTGTCTGGAATGTTCTTTCCCAGGTACTCGGATGCTTCATTGCCTGAGCAACCTCAGGCCTTCACCCCATGCCGACTTCATCACCGCACTTAAAACCATGGGCCATTGGGCGCCTGGGTGGCTCAGTCGATTAGGCGTCCGATTCTTGATTTCAGCTCAGGTAATGATCTCACGTTCTAGGAGTTCGAGCCCCGCCTTGGGCTCTGTACTGACAGCTCAGAGCCTAGAGCCTGCTTTGGATTCTGTGTCTCCCTCTCTCTCTGCCCCTCCCTTGCTTGTGCTCTGTCTCTCTCTGTTTCTCAAAAATAAGTAAACATTTTAAAATAAATAAATAAATAAACATTTAAAAAATGTAAAAAAACAAAAAAACAAAAACAAAAACAAAAACAAAAACCTGTGAGCCAGGCTTCTCTTTAATCTAGACACTCCCTTCCCTGCTCAACTCCCCCCCCCCATATCACATGATATAAAATTAATTTACTTTGGGTTGGGTTTGTTTCCCTCAACTGGAATTTGTATTTTTGTTATAATTCAGTGTTGCAGGCTGGAGGCCCCCGGCAGGTGCTCATAAATGTCTATGAAAGGAATGCTGAAGGCAGGGCGCCTGGGTGGCTCAGTCAGTTAGGCATCCAACTCCAACTCTGGTCATGAACTTGAGGTTCGTGATTTCGAGCCTTCCCTCAGGCTCTACTGACAGAGCAAAGCCTGCTTGGGATCCTCTCTCTCTCCCCCTCTCTCTCTGCCCCTTCCCCGCTCACTCTCTCTCTCTCAAAAATAAGTAAACATTTAAAAAAAAAAAGGAATATTTAATGCATACCGGGCATATTCTGAGTACTTTCCATAGACCACAATCGTCCCCAGAAGTGGTGCTATAAATCTGCCCACTTTACAGGTGGGGAAACTGAGACGTGGAGAGCTTTAAGCATGCCCAAGGTTATTCCAGACCCTGTGCTCTTAACCAGTGTGCGCGGCCCTCCCCCCAGTGCTGGGGTCACCTGATCCAAGCACTTATCACACCTGGCATCTCTCACCAGATTCCTCGTGCCAGACCCTCTAGCCTGGCTCCAGAGGTTGAACCATATCTTTTTTTTTTTTAATTTTTTTTTTTTTTAATTTCTAGGAGAGAGAGAGAAACAGCGTGTGCAGGGGAGGGTCAGAGAGAGAGGGAGTCACAGACCGAAACAGGCTCCAGGCTCTGAGCTGGCAGTCAGCACAGAGCCCGACGTGGGGCTCGAACCCACGAACTGTGAGACCATGACCAAAGCGAATGTCAGACACTTAACCAACTAAGTCACCCAGGAGCCCCTCTTTTTTTTTTTTTAATATATATTTATTTTTGAAAGAAAGAGAGAGAATGAGGGGGGAGGGGCAGAGAGAGAGGGAGACATAGAATCAGAAGCAGGCTCCAGGCTCCTAGCTGTCAGCACAGAGCCCGGCGCGGGGCTCGAACCCACAAAGTGCGAGATCATGACCTGAGCTGAAGTCAGATGCACCACCGACTGAGCCACCCAGGCGTCCCTGAACCACATCTGATAACAGCATCAGGAATAATAACCCTCCCTAGTCTCTCCTGTACGTGTTCTCTCTGCCTTGGTCCAAACGGGACGTGAGGAAGAAAAGTGTACATAAAATACAAATGGCTTCATTCAAAAGGGGCAGAGGAGCTAGAGGTGGGAAGACAAGGGGAAAGGTGGGCAGGGTCCCAAAAAGCAGTGGGGGGGAAATACCCAGGCCCCACTCACTCTGTGTGCAGCTCAAGTCCTGCTGGCCGGCCACAGGGCGGCCTGCCAGGGCCGTGATTCCCAATGTCATCTGGGATGGAAATCGGCCACAGTTAAACTGCTTTTAGTTCCATTCCTCCTTCACTTAGACATTCATTTATGCACTATCCATTCCTCGACATTGCCGCGTGGGGCCCACGCCAGGCACCGTAAGGACAGAGGCCTCGGGCCACCTCCCTGGGAACCAAGACCCCTCGGAGAATTGTTCCCACCTTCGTCTTGCAGATGTGCAAGCAGGGCTCAGAGGCATGGATGCTGCCCCTTGGTTTGAGGCCAGCCTGGCGCCCTGTGTCCACCACCAGATTCTCCAGCTTCCTCCTACTTCCTGGGCTTCCAGAGCCACAGTCTACCCTGGTCCCTGCACCTCTCGGCACCTCCTCTGAGCCGGGGGCCTTCCTTTTCCTGGCTCATTCTCACGGGTCAGGACTCATCCCTGAATGTACCTCCCTGCAGCTAGGAGCCCCCCCACCACCACCGTGCCTGCAAGCCACCCGACTGCTGCCTACCTTGCCAGCCCCTCTCCCTTGTCACTGAGATTGATCCCTTCTCCCTGCCCCCGCCCACTGCCCTCTCAGGAGGTCCCTGCACCCCCAGCCACAGGCTTGCTGTCAGGAGACCCAGTGAGGAAGTGCCAGAGACAAGGTCCCCACTGTCTGGGTGCTCCCATAGCTCTATGAGGGCTCCCGGGTGCCCAGCACTGTGTGCGGGACCTCAAGTCAGGAATCAGGGTCAAGTTCCACCCTTGAACTTGACCCTGGTCTGGTGACCTCAGACACACCCCTTGCCCTCTTTGGACCTCTTGCTTTTATTCACTGACAAATGGAGCACTTATAACTAGTAAAATCCAGTGCTTTCCAGGGGCACCAGGCTGGCTCAGTCAGAAGAGCAGGCACCTCTTTATCTCAGGGTTGTAAGTTCGAATCCCATCTTGGGTGTAGAGATTACTTAACAAGAAAATCTTTTTTTTTTAAATGTTTATTTATTTTTGAGAGAGCGCAAGTAGGGGAGGGGCAGAGAGAGAGAGACAGAGGATCCGAAGTGGGCTCCTCGCTGACAGCAACAAGCCCCATGTGGGACTTGAACTCATAAACCTCGAGATCATGACCTGAGCAGAAGTTGGACACTCCACCGACTGAGCCACCCAGGTACCTCAAAACTAAAATCTTTTTCTAAAATTTGTTTGTTTGTTTGTTTGTTTGTTTATTTATTTATTTATTTATTTATTTATTTATTTTGAGAGAGGCAGAGACAGCACAAGGGGGAGAGGATCAGAGGGAGAGGGAAACCTTGAATCCCAAGCAAGCTCTACACTGTCAGTGTGGAGCCCGATGCAGGGCTCGAACTCCCAAAACCGTGAGATCATGACCTAAGCCGAAACTAAGAGTCAGACACTTAACCAACTGAGCCTCCCAGCCCCCCCCCAAAGTAAAATGGGGCTCTCGGCTGACTGAGTCAGAAGAACGTGCTACTCCTGGTCTCGGGTCGTAAGTTCAACCCCCAAGTTGGGTGTAGAGATTACTTAAATAAATAAAACTTTAAAACTAATGAAATAAAATAAAATAAAATCTTAAAAAAAGAAATCCAGGTCCTTCCAGATTTTTGTGAGCCTGCAGCTTCCCAGAATACCTAGAAGACAGGAGAGGGTGCGCCCCAGGGTCTCCAACGGTGATCCCAAGTCAGCCCACTGCTCTCTCCCCTGAGTGGAAAACTGAGTCAACCCCCCCCCTCCCATTTAGGACTGGGGTAAGAGGGGGTCAGCTCCAAGTGGACAAGAACAGATCTGGCTCCCTCTCCTCTGTATTAAAATGTGCTGTGACACCTGTCGTGGCCTCTATAAATGGTTGTCGAATGAATGACCAGAGAAGTATGGCTGGAAGAAGATGGCCCTCACTATGAGAGAGGCAGCCGTGGTCAGCTACTGCTGATCACTCTGACCCTCTGGCCCTGGAAACAATCCCAAGATGCCTTGCCACCCCCGCACCGGCTCCCTGCCTTCTCTGACCGCCTCACCCCCCTCCCTGGACACCAGCTGCTCATTTGGGCCACACATCTCCAGCTCAGTCCCGGAGAAAAGGAACAAACTTTTTTTTTTTTAACCCAATCCTTTGCGGACCAATACTTTTGTAAACGACAATAAAAATGAGTGACTGTGGTGCCTGGGTGGCTCAAGTAGATTGAGCGTCTGACTTCCGCTCAGGTCATGATCTCACGGTTCATGAGTTCGAGCCCTGCCTTAGGCTCCCCGCTGTCAGCGCAGAGCCTGGACCCTCTGTCCCCCTTCTCTCTCTGCCTCTCCCCTGCTTGCTCTCTCCCTTTCTCTCAAAAATAAAAATAAACATTTTTAAAAGTATGTTAAAAAAATAAATTAATAAAACTTCCCCCCCGCCCCTCATCACCCCCGCATATCACAGCTATGCCGAATTATAACAGGAATCTCTAAGGTATCAGTCTATAGGCCTCACTTGCAGGGGTGCTGCTCCGGATGACCGAATTTCTGTGCCTGAGTCACCCCTCCCATCCCCACTTTGCCTGACAGCCCCTCACCCTGCCACCTACACAGACCAGTGGGTCACCAACTTCTTTCCATCCTCACGTCTCATTGGCGGGACCCTCATGTCCGGCAGCCCAGCCAGGACCCCACTCTCCATCTTGATCTTGGCCCCATCCAACCCCATCCGAGGTGAGCCCGGCAATGCCCGGACGTGTGACCCACGGCCCCTGAACTGAAATCCTTCACGGTTCCCCTTTAGCACTTGGGCTCTCGAACCTAACATTCCCTCCGCAAGGTGGACGTGTGGCCTCCCCAGCCCCCTCTCTTCCTACCCTCTCCCCACAAACCCAGCCTCCACACGGACCACTGTGGCCACCAGTCTGCACACGCTCTGCGCCTCAGGATGGCCTCCTGCAGGACATCCTGTGGCCCCAGCCCCTCGCCCACCAGCTCTGTTCTCCCCAGGTCTCGGTCCCTGCTTCTCCCCCGTTCCCTTCCCAGAAGACCCCTGGGCTTCCGGCCTCTGTCCTCTGAGCTCCCAGCCACTTATGAAGATGTGGATGCCCCAATTGGCACTGTAGTTGGGTCTGCCTATGAGTGCGCTCTCCCCCAACAAACCCTCTAAGGGACTGGCTGAGAAGGTCTGTCCTCCCCTGCGGGGGTGGGCGCCCACTCAGAGCCACCCTTCATTCTCCATGCCAACCTCTCAGTCACCAACAACTCTGTGAAGTCACCAACAACTCAGCCTCTTTATTGACCGTGGAGATTTGAAATATTAAGGGACTCGCCCAAGGCCTCACACCCAGCGAGTGTCAGAATCAGGATTCCAACTCAGTTCTGTTGGCCTCTGGAGTTAAATATCTACACTGTAGATACTCTGTAGGGGCTCCTGGCTGGCTCAGTCAGTAGAGCGGACGACTCTTCATCTTGGGGTTGTGAGTTTGATCCCCACATTGGGTATGGAGCTACCTACTACTACTACTACTACCTACACTGTATATTTGTTTGCTGATGGTAAAGGTACACCAAACAAATACAGACAGTCAGGGCTTGTCAGATGTGACAAGGTTAAAGTTAGTTAGACCAAGAGCATTTAAAATGATGAATATGTGGACTTTATAAAGCTAAACATTATAAAGATATTTCTAAATGTTTATTTATTTTGGGGAGAGAGGAGGGGGAGGAATGAGCAGAGGAGGAGCAGAGAGAGAGAGGGACACAGGATCCAAAGCAGTCTCTGTGCTCACAGTAGCAAGCCCAATGTGGGGCTCAAACCCACAAACCTGAGCCCAGGTCGGACATTCAGCCGACTGAGCCACCCAGGTGCCATTATGAAGATATTTTTAAAAATAAATATCGATGCACCAAATAACAGCACCAATATCCATAAAGCAGAAGCCATAAGCCATAAGAGATTCCAGGAGAATTGAAGCACTTTGCTTCAAAAAGGAGATCTGGACCCTCTCTCTCAGTTCAAATGAGTAGATCAAATTAGCAAAAGTGAGAATCTAGAACAGTCGGCTGACCGTGGAGCTAATGAAGCCCAACACTCCGATTCACATGGACTCAGATGCACCCCAAACATCTAGCCTTTTCTCCCCCTAGAGACAAGCTCATCCACTATGCACCTCACTGCTCAGACCACACACATTCGGATGCACACGTTTAGGAAGAAAAATTTGGAAACATTTTCACCAAACTGTTACCACTCTCTGGACAACGGGATTAGGAGTTTTTACTTTCTTGATTTTGTTACCCTGTATTTTCTAATTTGTCTACAATGAATGTATATCCTTTATATGTTTTCCAATGGTTGTTTTTAAGTACAGGGCATAGAGGACTCTGGTTAGTGGAAGGTTCGTGGGACACAGAGCTCAGTTCCGTGAAGCCTGCCTCCGGTCCCTCCCTGTGCAAGGGAGATGATGAAGATTCTTCCAGAAGAGACATCACAAGACGTCCAGGGCCCACGGTGAGCACCAGGGAGCTATGCTGTTGTATTCCCACCCGCTTCCAGTCTTTCACTGCAGCCACTGCCTCACTGGTTCTCAAATCTCTCCTCCTCCTCTCTGCCCTCTGACCCTGTCCCAGGCCAGGTCCCACCGTCTTTCACCAGGATTCATATCTCAGCCTCCTAACTGGCCTCCCTGAGTTGGGTCTCTTCCAGCACCTCCCTCCTCCTTAGCCCGGCATGCATCTCCCATAATGCTTTGAGAATGAACTTTAAAAAAAAAAAAAAGTCTGACCATGCAGCCTGCCACACCTCCTCCCTCTTAAAGCTTCTCTGTGGCTCCTCATTGTCTCGGCATAAAGCCCCTGCCAACCTTTCTAGTGTCATTCTGGCCCCTCCCCTCTTCTCCATACCCTAAGTCCAAAATATCTTGCATTCATTTCAAGTATCTTACACTTCTCCCAAATTCTCCATATGCTTTCCTCTTCCCGAACCTTTGTTCATATATCTTTTTCTTCAGTTACCATCAGGCCACTTTTTCCTCTGTTCAGACTCTTCTCTCTGTTTAAGGTTCTACCCAAATATCCCTCTACTAGGAAGCCCTCCTTGATTGCCCCAGCACAGATCCCTTTACTCAGCCCCCGGTGCACAGGATCATTTCCTAAGGCCCTTGTAGCTCCCACACTGACCCCACATCATATCGAGCATATTAAAAAGTACCCCCAAGGGGTATCTGGGAGGTTAAATCGGTTGAGCGTCTGACTTTGACTCAAGCCATGATCTTGCAGTTCGTGAATTCAAGCTCCTCGTCAGGCTCTGTACTGACAGCCCAGAGCCTGGAACCTGCTTCGGATTCTGTGTCTCCCTCTCTCTCTGCCCCTCCCCTCCTCGAATTCTCTCTCTCTCTCTCTCAAAAATAACATTTAAAAAAGTTTTTTTAATTATCCACATCACATAGTAAAAATAATTGTTTGGGTGTAAATAAGTTTTAAGAGATTGTTGTGATTTCTCATTTGAAATTTTGCTTAATTTCTATTGTGCTGTTTTCCTTGTTTATTTTGAAGCTGGTACTTTGGGCTTTGGTTCTCGAACAGTTTTGTGGGGTGCTGAAAAGCCTCCAGGCACTGAGCCCTGAGCTCCCCCTGCCAAAGGTTAGGAAGAATGCACCCAGAGCTGACCACTGTTGGTGCAAATTAGGTGTTTGTCGATCTGTCTCCTCCGATGGAACACCGGACCTCAGGAACCAGTGCCTGACTCTTCTCTATGCTCCTGGTGGCCAGCAGCCAGCCAGCACAGGGCCGCACTCAGGCACCGTCCATACGATGAATAAACTCATGCATTCCCAACCCCCCCAAATCTTTCTTCATTATGAATCGAATATAACGCAACTCGTATTTATTTCTGTATCTGTGAATTCTGTCCCTATGAAATATTTCTATAATTTACGTCCATCCTCTCCAAGATCTCTGTTCACATCACACTGCTTTTTATTTTTTAATGTTTATTTATTTTTTGAGAGAGAGAGCAAGCACGAGCAGGGGAGGGGCAGAGAGAGAGACACAGAATCCAAAGCAGGCTCCAGGCTCTGAGCTGTCAGCACAGAGCCCGTCGCGGGGCTCAAACTCACGGACCCTGAGATCATGACCTGAGGCGAAATCGGATGCTTAACCACTGAGCCACCCCGGCGCCCCCCCACCCCCACCCCCGTCACACTGTTTAAGTGTCCAATGTATATGCAGTCAAGAGCCTACTGTGCAAGCACGCGTTCCCTCTCCTGGCCCCGTGACGACTTCTGAGATAAATCCTATTATTGCTGTTTAACAGATAATGAAACAGGCGCAGACCAGGGAGCTAGCTTGCAAGGAAGAGCTCGCCAGAGTGAGGAAATGAACCATAGACTGGGTGGCTTCCTGTGCCCCTGCCTCCCTCAACACCCCTCCCCTGCCGCTCACAGATCCTGCTAGCGGCCAGCACTCCTCGCCTGCCCTCCCACCCCTCTACTTCCAGACAAGATGCAGACCCCCCAGCCCAACGCACCATCTTGCCAGCAGCGGGGCCATCCGGTCGCTCCGCTCCATCCCACCAGCCCTTACTGAGCACCAACCATATGCCAAGCCCTGTGTAGAGAACCAGGGCTAAAATCAAGAATGCCAAGGTCACCTGCCTGTGCGCTCCTGAAGGGCAGAGACTGCGCCCAGAGCAGAGAGACGGTGGGGCCTCGCTAGCCCGCCCTCTGCTTTGAGGATGTTGGAGGGCGTCACCTTCAAACACGTGCCACCTCTCAAGCCAGGCAGGGAAGCCCTGGGCCGCTCCACCTCTCACCCATGTTGAGTCTGTTCCCCCCGGTGAGGCAGCCTCTGTGCCTCACAGAGGGGGAGGGGGCACCGGCCACCCTCCACCCCTACATGGCGTCTGTCGAAGGGCACAGAGATAAGCATGGCCCACCTGCCCCCCCTTCCTGGAGTATCGAGGCCAGAGGGGTCCCACATTGACCCTCCTGAAAACTCCCCAAACAGAGCGCACTTTTCTGTTGGCAGGGAGGCTCCACCTCCTTTCCTTCGGTCGATCCTGTGCCCACCGCAGGGATGGGTGACGAATCACTCGGGTCCACTTGGCTCCTTGAGGCAGAGTTCCGGCCGGGACCCAGGAGTCCCTCAGTATCTCACAAAAGCCCCTCTCTTTCCAAAAAAAAACTCGGCTCCCCATATGTGCTCTTAGGGGCTGGGGCTTGACGACCTCTAAGACCCCTTCAGGCTTCAACACGCCCAGGGCCTCCCTGGTGAGGAAGGCTGGCCACGTTCCAGAGGAGGAAACGAAGGTCCAGATCTTTCCAGGGCCCCGACCGCATGCTGCTGGTGGCCAGCGCTGCACACTGTCCCCGCACAGCTCTGTCGGGGACCAAGGCACCACAGTCCACCAGGAACAGCCGGTGAGTCACCCGGTGTGGAAGCTGGGAAGCTCACCCCCACCCACACCAGCGACGGGGCTCCTAAAACCCACCCAAGGGGGCACAGGCTGCCAGGCACAGACTCAGACAGCGAAGCAGCACACACAGCGTGCCTTCCGGCCCAGGTTAGCAGGAGCCTCCACACATCCTATAGCAGCACCAACACGATACGCACAGCAACGCGTTCCGCGGTTTGGGATCGTGTCGGCCGCTTTATGCCTGGGACCTGACGGCAAAGCTGCTGGGCGAACGTTAACAGACCCCGTTTGACAGAGACGGACCCCCCCACTGTCCCTCTGCCCTGGGCCGCACGGGCAGGAGGCGGGGTGTCCTGCTCTGACCGCCCCAAAGCCCTCATCTTTTGACCCGCTCAGTGGCCCTAGTTCTGTCTGCTGCACACAGTGGAGGCACATTTCAGCTCAGTGGCCTGGGAGGGCCTCAGGGGGCCAGAGTGACGGCACAGGGCTGAGGAGCAGATGACCCAGAGGGACGCAGGTGGCCTGCCGGGGCCTCAGCCAGCGCGTGTGACTGATAGCTTCACCAGGGCCCTTCGTTAGGCCATGACATTCAGGAGGTCTCCGGAGGCTGGCAGGCCTCACCCACAGGCCACCGCTGAGGCTGACACGGTTGGGGGCGGTGCCCCTGCGGTGGCTGACGTGCCCTACGGCCTCCCACGTGCGGGCAGCTGAAGGTGCCCTCGGTCCCCTGGCAGGAACGTGTCTGAGCTGGACCTGGAGCCAAGCCACGGACCCTGGGACAGAGGGCCCAGCTCCGGAGCCCGAGCTGGCAGTCCACAGGGCCGGCCTCGGGGCTGTTCCTACAGGGAACAGTAAGGACCCCGAGGCAAAGATGGGGACAGACTTGGGGCAGCGGGGAGAACAGGCCTGCCACCCGCCCTGACAGGCCCACAGGCTGGGCTGGGCTCCAGGCCTTGGGGGAGACAGTCACGTGGGGGTGGAGGGTATAGCCATCCTGAGAAAGAGGAAAGACAGGAGGAGACCCTTGGTGACGGAATGACAGGAGGGTCCCCGTCCCCAGTGGGAACAGGGCTACATCTGTGATGAAAAGCAGAGCTCCAATCTCAGGGCCGTGGGCCCACCCGCCCGGGCGGACCCCTGTTACCAGCCCGACCCCGATGCCCTTCCTTTGACATCTCTGCCCTGGGCCTCTCCCTGCACCACCCCCACCAGCAACTCTCTCTCTCTCTCTCTATCTGTCTGTCTGTCTCTCTCTCTCTCTCTCTTTTGCATTCCTCTGGGAGCTGATCAGGGCTTGAATGACACCCAGATGACTCTTTGCTATTAATTCCCACACACAGAATGGGCCCCTTGTTCTCCTCTCCTGGAGGAATAGCCATGGCCAAAGCCATCCCCAGAGTTCCTGACTTAACCCTTCTCCCGGCTGCTCCTCCGATGTCCCCGCGCCCAGGGGGGTGTGATGCAGGCCGCCAGGAGGTGGGATGCAGAGAGGGAGTCTGGGAAAACCAGGGACTCCGCCAGCCCAGAGCTCCTGAAGCGAGAGCCCAGGATGGGACAGCAGGACCGCCCAACCTCCCCAGGGACCCTGACCCTGACCCCTCGCCTGGGGCCGTCAGCCAGGCCCTGGTGGCCAGAAGGCCTCACCGCCCAAGTGTGGGAAGCCCGGGGCCTTCGGTGTCACCAGGGCCAGCCTGGTATCTCTGGACCCCAGGGAGGCTCCTTCACGGGGCCGCTGGCAGACGGGCCCTCCGCCCTGCCTTGGTCCTGAGCAGGTTAACAGGACCGGAGGCAGGACGCCACCTGTCCAGGCAGGTCACTTACGAGAGACAAGAGGTGTATGGCCTTTTGAGCCTCTTGAGTCCGGGGACGGAAGAGGAACTGGTCTGTTGAGTCAAAGTACACCCTGCCTCCTTTGCCTGTCCCCACCCCCCCCTCGGCGTCCGACAATGGGAGCGAGAGGAGCCTCAGAGGCGATCAAGGCCAGCTCCTCCCTGCTCAGATGGGGAAACTGAGGCCCAGAGCGGGGAACAGCGTGGCCTCCGTGCCTCTTCCCGGTAGTGGCCCAGCCCGGGACTCCGGCGCCTAGCTTCTGAATCGAGACACTTTCGCCTTCTCTATCCCCTCCACTCTCGCTTGCCACCCCCCCGACCACTGACCCAATTCCGCAAGCCTGCTGTGTGCCCTTGAGCCCATCACCTTGGCTCTCTGGGTGGTGGAAAGCTCGTGTGCGAAGGGGACATAAACACCTCCTCTGCAGTCAAGACAGTGAGGGCCGCCCCGGAAAGACCTGAACCCATCCTCCCACATTTGCCCATTCCCCCAGATGGCGCTGTGGGGGCAGGGGTGGGGGGGAAGACCCCAGAGGCAGAGGCAGTTAAGCTGGGAATAGGAAGAGGGGGGTGGGGTGCCCGACACAGGCCCCAGGGGGCAGCAGGGCGGCCAGTGCAGGGAGGTGGCCAGGGCAAGGCCGCCTGGCGAGCAGCAAGCGGAAACGTGGACCAGAGCCAGGCTGGGAAGACCTGGAAGGTCAAGGCAGGCGGCACCGGGCCCTCAGCCCCAAGAGCCACTCTACAATTGTGTGCACACGTCTTGGTCTCTCTAAGTTGCCACCTTTGCCGTCTCCCTCGTGTTCCTGGGGCCCTCCACCCCCTGGCAGCCTCCCCAGATTTCCAGGGCAGGTGAAGGATGGCCAGGGGAGTGGGGAGGGGGGGGACAGGGACTGAGAAATTTGTGGAGAGAGAGCCCGAGAGAGATGGAGGTCTCAAGAGCAGGGCCGGGCTGGAGAAAGAGGGACAGTGAGGGCAGAGCTGGCCAGCCAGGGACAAAGGGGGCCAGAAAGGGAAGGACGCACCGAGAGACAGAAGCAACGAACCGTGGGGTCAAAGTTACGGAGCCTCCCAGAGACAGGAGGCTGTGGACAGAAAAGAGGAGGGAGAGGAAGCAATGGAGAGAGAGAAGGGAATCCAGGCAGAGAGTAACATTAGAGGCAGAGACAGGCATGGAAAAGAGCGAGTAAGCAAAGGTCTGGAGGAAGACCAGGTAGAGGAGGAAGGAGGAAGGGGGGCCCTCCCAGGCTCCCCTGAATCTTTGCAGGTCCCCGCAGCCCCCACCCAGCCCCCGATCCCTGTGACTACGGTACTCCAGCGCCTGGAGAGATGGTCTGCCTAGGAGGTGGGGGTGCGAGGCTGGGGACAGGTTACTGGGACACCCTCTATTCCCATAGTGTCCTTACCAGCTGTCCAATAATCACAGTGAAGCTTTTAAAAAAGAGATTCCAAGGGCGCCCGAGGGGGGGCTCAGTTGGTTAAGCATCTGTCTCTCGGTTTCAGCTCAGGTCATGATCTCACAGTTCATGAGTTTGAGCCCTGCGTCGGGCTCTGCGCTGGTCACTCGAAGTCTGCTTGGGATGCTCTCTCTCCCTCTCTCTCTCTCTCTGCCCCTCCCTCACTTGTGCTGTCTCCATCGCTCTCAAAATAAATAAATAAACTTAAAATAAAAATAAAAACAGATTCCCACCTAAATCTGACTTGGAATGGGGCCTGGGACTCAGTATTTACAACGAGCTCTTCAATCATGCGGGCCAGGCTGACAGATGAGGGGGAGGCTGATGGCCACACAACATTCCCTGCACAGCCACGCCTCACAGTGAGCCCCCCCACCCCAGGTCCTAGCTCTGGGGCTCAGGGTGAGTCCGCAAGGTGCCAGGCACAGGAGAAGGGCTTAAGGGGACAGTGTCCCCTTCCTGTCCCTCTGTCCCTCTAGCCCCAAGTCCAAGGTCCAGTTTTCAGGGGCTGCCAGGTCAGTCGCCTTCCTGAGGCCCAGAAATCAAACAGGGGGAGAGGAAGACATTGGGCCAGAATAGGATTTCTGTCCCCCATTTCCCCGCCCCCGTGCCCCTAGTGCCAAGGCCTGGGGCGGGCGAGCCCCAGCCAGAGATGGGGGCGGAGGGTGGGGCAGGAGGGAGGAGGGGAAGACCGGAGTGCTTCCTGTCCGCCCCCCCTTCCCTTGGCCTCCAAGGACTCGGGGCTGGGTCCCCTGGGGCGATGGTGTCTGAAGCTGACAGATCTGCTTGTCCTTCCGGCCTGCTGGGGGAAGGGGTGGAGCTGAGTGAGGAGCTGGCTGAGATCCCCCTTCCCTAGGTCCTCGGGGGCTTGGCATCTCCCTGCCCCCAGCCCGCCACTCCAGGGACCCCAGTTGCAGGAGAAGGAAGAACACCGGACTGGGGGGACCCAGCCACCTGCCTCACCTGCCTCCCCGTCCCGTGAGAGACCTTGGACCAGTCTCCTCCCTCGAACCCTCAGACCCAGCCCCCTTCCTTGCTCTCTTCACCTCTCCAGGCCCCCCACCCCTTCCTCTACCAACTCTTGTCCCTTCATTCCTTCGTTCATCCATTCATTCAGGGGCACCTCCTCCTGGCGGCCCTCAGCCGGTCGCCAAGGACTCACGGACGTGACAACCTTGCGGGAAGACAATGAATAACTAGAATCACGATAAATATAAAATCGTAAATTGCACTGAGTGCTGTAGAGGAACCGGCCAGACTGCTGTCGCAGGGAATAACTGGCACTGGAGAATCAGGAGATGCCTTTAGGCTGAGCCCCCAGGAGAAGCCCGCCCGGTGGCAGCGGAAGCGAGAGTTCACGGGAGGGAGGGCATTTGTGGAGGAGGCTCGGCGACAGCTCTGGCTACAGTTTTGGGATGAGAGCGGGGCTGGGACATGAGGGCCATATGTATCTGGAAGGAAATACATATCTGATTCGTACGTGATCTGAAGTATTATATCCCTACGTGCACATGTGTCTGCCCCTTCCGGGTACTTCAGACTAAATAAGCAAACAGCTGACCGTGGTGTGAACTTGTGGGTCTAGCCCCAAAGGGGGCTGATAGGAACCATGTGCCCAGGCCTGGGGAGAGAAGTAGCACAGGGGGTTCAGGGGGTTCAAGAAGCATTTATTGAGTGCCAGCTGTGCACTCACATGCCCAGGCCCTGAGCAGCTGTCCCCAGAGAGACAAAAACCAGATAGGAACCTTTTCCTATAGACCATCGTCGAAACCCCTGCTGGTAAATCTGAAAGAGCCCCCAGAGATCAGAGGCCAGCTCTCTCATTGTGCAAATGAGGGGACGAGCAAAGCCCAGAGAGGGCAGCTGATTGCCCCAAGGTCACACAGCCAGAGTCTGGACCTTAGGCAGAGCTGAGAGCTGCTCCTCCCCCTGCACCTGCCAAAGCAGAGATTTTTCCACTCTGGGTTCAAACCCCAGACGGGAGACGTTCAAACTCTCTGGCTTCTCAACCTGCCACCTGGTAGGGAGGAAAGAGAGATAAAATCCTCACGCCTGGCAGCCTCACGGCTATGTTACACCTTCTGCTGAACCAGAGCACCTGGACGTGCGAACACACCCCCAGGGTTGTGCCCGAGTCCTTCCTCTTATCGCGGTAAGTACGTCTCCTCCCCCTAAGAAGGGAAGAGGTTTTCCTGAGTGTATTATAGCCAAGACATTATCATACCCAACATGTTAGCCATCCTTCCTGAAAAACGCTGAAGCACCAACCAGCCGATGAAATGAGAAGGCAATGACCATGTCTACCCTTTGTCTCAGGCACCGTGCGAGGCACTTGCTATTTCTCATTGTTTTTGTTTTCTTTTTCTTTGCGACATTCCCAGGAGGCAAGAATTAGTATCATCATCTTACAGATGAAGACACTGGTTATGAAGATGCATATGCGGCCCAATCCCATAGCAGAGTGGTGGGGCACGACTGGATTTGAACCCTGGCCTCTCTAATTGCAGAGAGGCTGTGATCTCAGATCCGGCTCCAGATGGCAGGTTCATCACTCAGCTCCCTTGTCATTATAAAGGGACATCCTTGGGGCACCCAGGTGGCTCCGTGGGGTGAGCGTATAACTTCGGTTCAGGTCATGATCTCATGGCTCGTGAGTTTGAGCCCTACATCGGGCTCTGGGCTGACGGCTCAGAGCCCGGAGCCTGTTTCAGATTCTGTGTCTCCCTCTCTCTTGGTCCCTCCCCCTGCTCCCACAAATAAATAAAAAATTAAAACAAATAAAGTGACATCCTCAAAGGGTAAGGTAACCTTCTTGTGGAGAGGCCCCTTTGGGCTCATACAAACACTGACATTCTATTGGATCACTCTGTTTTCATTTCAGGGGACGGGGGGAGCTTTGCAAGAGTAGAGACGCCTTCACAATGCCAAGCTCAAATGGGTGACCATGCCCATGCCCAGCCCAGTCCCCTGTCCCTTAGTATCCATAGCCCAGGGCCCTGGTAATGCCCTGGATGACGGAGCGAAAAGACAGGGTAGCTGGTGAAGGCGGACCGTCACCTCCTAAAGTGGGCAATCTGGACAAGCCCCTCGCCCCAGGCTGCCCAGGTGATGGAAGCTCAAAGACCCTCGTTAGCCACGCGCAGCCCACCCTGCTCTGACAGTAGCAGCCCCCCTCCAGGTCAATAGCAGGGTCGCCGCTGAAAAGAGCCACACTTGGCCCTCCCCCGCCCTTCCTTTCTTTCCTGCACCTTCCTCGCTCCACTCTCGTCATCCTCATGCATGTCCGTGCCACGCTGCCCTAATAACTGTACGGGCACGTATGGGTGAATGATCCAAATACCCGCTCACTGACAAGCTCCCCGAGCTTGAGCACTCACCCCTCTTCATTACCCCACAGACAGCAGAGCCTTGCCTAGGGGTGGGTCGTCTGAAACCTGGGGCCAAAAGCCATGGCAGAGAGGTCATGTTCCAAGACTAAACGGCCATGTGACCTTAGCCAATCACAATCAGTCACTTCCCTTTCTGCTCTCGTTCAGCGGAAATAAGGTTCTCCCTGTGTTCTGCCAGCCTCCAGCTACAAGGGGCTGATGGGAAAATGAACAGCACTGGGATGGGAAAAGAAGCAATGACTCCTTTGGTCAAACCCAAGGTCAAAACCGACAGCCACCCTCTGAGAGCAGATCCACAGATGCTGATAACGACAGCTGCCATTTACCGAGAGCCCCATTAGGTGCCAGGCACCATCCTAAACGCTTACATGCGCCATCCGGTCCAGTCCTCCCTGTGCCACTGACACCCAGAGACATTAAGTCGTTTGCCAAAGACACGCACCTAATAGTGGGGGTGCCAGGATTCGAACCCGGAGCCGTCCGACTCAAGAGCACCACGTGTCGCTGCCTGCGTAAGTTCATCTGCCTGGAGTCATTCATTCTTTTGGGTCACTGTGCACCTTCCACGCGCCAGGCATCATGTTGGAAGGTGAGAGAGACCCAGCTCTCA
Organism: Hyaena hyaena; assembly: GCF_003009895.1. Classification (NCBI taxonomy): domain Eukaryota; kingdom Metazoa; phylum Chordata; class Mammalia; order Carnivora; family Hyaenidae; genus Hyaena; species Hyaena hyaena. The sequence goes on from NW_024080912.1 coordinate 758,701, forward strand.
GGTCCACACCCCTGCAGGGACAATGTCCTGCTGGAAAGGTGAGGGAGGCCTAGGCCAGGCCAACAGGCAAGGTGTCCTGAGCAAGGCTTGGCCTGCTGAGGCCTGGGCCACGGAGTGGGGTTGGGGACAGTGCACACGGCTGAGGAGGAGTTGGGGATATGTATTTTAAACAAAGATCCATTTCTGGGGTGTCTGGGTGGCTCAGTCGGTTGAGCGTCTGACTTCGGCTCAGGTCATGATCTCACAGTTCATGAGTTCAAGCCCCGCATCAGGCTCTGTGCTGACAGCTCAGAGCCTGGAGCCTGCTTCCAATTCTATGTCTCACCCTCTCTCTGCCCCTCCCCTGCTCATGCTCTCTCTCCCTCTCTCTCAAAAATAAATAAACATTAAAAAAATTTTTTTTTATCTTTAAAAAATACATAAATAAATAAGTAGATGAATAAAAAGAGGAAGTGGAAACCAGTGTCTCCGTAATTTATTTGCCTCCAAAACTGTCTTTTCAAGAAATCCCGATCCATGTCTGAGAAGCACCAAATCTTGGAAACCTTGGGTCCTGTGTTGGCCTCTTGTCTTGAAATATAATTCATGGGCTATGAAGCCTGGAAATACCCTCTGAGACAACCTAGTCTGCCCCTCATTTTATGGGTGGGGAAACTGAGGCCGGGAGAGGGCAGAGGTGGCCGAGGCAACCATGGGCCCCCAAGGCCCAGCCGGGACTCGAGCCCAGCCCTCAGGGTCCCTGTCACCTTCCCAGCCGTGGACGCCTGTGCCGAGGCGCTAGGCTCCCGTGCAGGCCGCTCCCACAAACTCTGAGCTCCCGCCCCCCATACAGAGAGCACATTCCAGAAAATTCACCTTAGTCTGAGAGACTCAGAAAGGGCCTTCTAGCAGTCGGGGCTGGAGGTCCTGGGCTGGAGGGCAGGACCTTGCGGTCCCCTTCATGGAGGGCTTCTGAGAAGAGGGCAGGAGACAGTCCGCTGCTCCAGCCTCGCCTATCTCTTCCTCCTGGGAGGGCTCACAGCAACTCAGGTCAGAAAGACTCCCTAAGGTCATGCTGGGCCCTGGGGAGGGGGGGGGCAACACCAAGAGGAAGGCAGGGCCCTGCCCTCAGGGGGCTCCGAGGAGGAAGTGGGGACAGGCCTGGAGGCCAGGCTTAGAGTGAGGTACAAGGCCATCTCCTCCACAGGGAAGTGATACAGGAAAAGAATTCCAGCTGAGGAGGCGGCCAGGAATGCAGCCCTGAAGAAAGGGCCTCGGAGGTGGGCTGTGAGCAGTGGGCAGTGACAGGGAGTGCCGAGAAAGTGCCAAGGCCTGTTGGAGCGGGAGGAAGGGGAAGGGGAGGCCACAACTGACCTGTGGCTGCACCTGGGGTCTAGTGGCAGGAGGGCGGGGTGGTCAGAGGCTGGCCCGGGGGGTAAACTGCAGGTGCCAGTACATTCCCACCCATCACTAGCTGGGTGACGTCGAGCCTGTCCCTGAATATCCTGTGCCTCAGTTTCCTTCCCAGGTTCCCTGGGTTGCTGAGAGAACAGGAGCGCTCAGAGCTGGGCTGGCCCCGGGGAGGCTCTGGAAGGGTGGGTGGTCCTTTGCTGTTGAGGGGACACAGGGTGGGGGCGGTTCACCCCCATGTTGCTTATCAGGCGCCACCCCGGTTTGATGCTGGGATTCAGAGGGCAGACGATAAACTAAAGGCAGGTAAGTCCACAGTGGTGGCTCAGTGAACACGCGAGTGCTTGAACGGCCGCGAGTACGGTTCCCACCTCCCGGCGTGTAAATCACTACTGCGCACCAAACTCAAGGCTGAGCTAGGTACGTGTGTGCGCATGCGTATTGTTACTTAATTCTCCCATCCGCTCGGGGACGTAGTGATATACAATATCAGTATTTTATGCAGGTGGACACCAAGTCCTGAGAAGTTAACAGCATAAATTGCCCAAGGCCACGTGGATGCTAACGGCAGGACTTCTGGCCCTGGACTCCAAGTCCAGTGCTCCTTCCTCAGCGCTCCAAACCAAGAAAAACACAGCCTGTCCAGAGGCAGTGGGAGCAGAGGAAATGTTGGAGGGAGCTCCCACCTTCTTCATACACTCACCCCAGACAGAATAAGCTTCTGTCCTGATCGCTACCGTACCCTTGACCCCTGACCTGGGCACCCTGAGCCCTCCCTCTCCCTAGTAGCCCCGCACCTGCTGCATCTCCCAACTCGCCACCCAGCCCAGTGGGACTGCATTTCTGGCCTCCAGCTCTGGGGCCCAGAGCCCTGGCCCCCTCTCCTCTCCCTAGAGATTTTAGGCTCTGCGGGGGGGGTCATGACAGCCTCAGGGTCCCAGAGACCCAGTGAAGGACAGCAAGGCTCAGGGAGCTCACAAAATAACGTCTGGACCTCCACCCATCCCTGATTCGGAATTAGCGGGTCTGTAGGGGGATCCAGGCTTCAGTACTTTTTTTTTTTTTTAATTTCACACATGATTCTAAAGTTCAGCAAGAATTGGAACCAATTCTCTTGCCATCTGGCCAGGAGCTGGTCAGAAATGCAGAATTTCAGGTCCCATCCCGGAACGGAAGAAACAGAGCCAGGGTTCCGCACACCTTTATGTTGAAAAGTACGGCCCTAGGCCACCCCCCTTCTGCTCAAACCAGGGATGAAAGGGCCCCCAAGGGCACTGGAGGTGGATAGCGCGTGTTTGAAGTGTCAGGACAGGGCCATGGGCCTAAGAGAAGGAGGGAGTGACGGCCTGGACCAAGCAGGTGTCTAAAGGTGGTAAGGTGCTTTCCCAGGGTCCCCTGCTCCAGTCCTCAGTTAGGAAGAGTCTCCTGCCCACCTGGGGAAACTGAGGCTGGAGCAGAGCCTCCACTTGACGGCACCACCTCTCTTGCCCCTGAACAGCCCCCACCCATCCCACCGAGCAGATGTCCCCCATCTCAGCTCTGTGTGTCCTGGGAGGCAGGCAGAGAGGCACTGGGGGTCACTGCGCAGGTGACAGAAGAGGGACTGGGGCCCAGGGCAGGGAACCGAGAGCGGAGCCTTCCACAACACAGGCACAGCGCCCTAGGAAGAGGACTCGGAGAGCTAAGGGGTTAAGGGTCACTGCTGATGGAAGCAATCTGGGGCGGGGTCCTCAGTGGGCTTTACACCTGACTGCCAGAGGCCATCGCTCACTCTCACTCGCAGGGCCATTGGAGCAGTAGAGCCGGAACCAGCAGCAACAGAAGCCAGGCAGGGTCCCAGGAAAAGCCTGCGGGTCCCGAGAGGCCTCTCCACCCAGGGAAGGAAGCCTGGACCTCCACCATTACCCTCACAGGGCGGGCCCCTCTCTGCTGGGGAGAGAGGGCAGGCCACTGAGCCCACCAGCCACCAGCACGGCTCAGAGAGGAAGAGCAAGCTGGATGGGGGCGTGGCTGCTCGGCCAAGGGCAGAGGCCAAGGTGTCTGCGCACAGGTCCCTCCCCCCTCTCCAAACTCCCTGCTCTCCAGGCATGGCTGTGGGAGCTTTGCCCTCTCTGCTGGGAAAGCTGGGCCCCCGGGGCCTGGGATGGGATGGAGGGGGTCACAGTTGCTAGCACGGGCGGTGATCACAGCAGAGGGTCCCCCGACACCCCCAGCTCTGAGCCCCTGGCAGCCCTTCCCTGCACCCCTGCAGGTCTACCTGCCTCACCCAGCACCTCTCAGCAGAAAGCACAGCACTGAGGAAACAGGAGGAGGAGGGGGGAGAGAGAGACAGAGAGAGAGAGAGAGACAGAGGGAGGGGAAGAGAGAGGCCCCCCTCTGTCCAGTGGGGCTCCTCTACAGACCCAGAGCGCACACTGCTACCCCCACCCCCATCCTGGCACAGATGGACCAAGGAGAGTGAGGGAGGAGGCGGGGGGGCCCAAGAGGGGCGCTGTGGGACCCCACACCCGGCTTCATACCCTGGGCTCTCTCCCTCCACAGCCTCCCCCCTCCCGCCCCAGGGGGGTCTCAGGCCAAATGGCAGACACCACGGGAAGCAGGGAAGTCCTTCCCTCTTAGAGGAGGAACCAGGGATGGAAGGATGAGTGGGGACCCACCGGGATCGAGAGATGCCGGGCAGGCGGGCAGCGGGCGGACAGCAGCGAGAGTCGGAGACTGCTGCGGGCCGCTGGACGCGACCGGCTGGATGCGCGTCCCTCCGTCCCTCTGTCCATCCAGGGCGGCTCCTCTCTGGGCGGTTCTGAGGCCGGGCGGGCGCTGTTAAAAAGCTTTTTATGTGTGTGTGTGTTAATCACATGATTGCCGTTCACCTGTATTTCGAACAAAGACAGCTCACTGTTTCAAGGCCCCGAACAAGAGTCTGGGCACAGGGAAGAGAAGGGAGGCGGGGGGAGGAGGGTTGGCAGCGCCGGGGGTGGCGTCGAGGAAAACTGGGGGGAGATTGTCCAAGGCCGGCAAGCGAGAGAAAGAGAAAACCCTTATCAAACTCCTAATTCACTGGGCTCCGAGGCCCCAGACACACTGGCCCGATTGTCTGGCTGGCTGTGTGTGCGAGCATGTGTGTGTGTATGTGTGTGTGTGTGTGTGTGTGTGTGTGTGTGTTCCAATGTCCGCTCCCCCCACTCCCAACATGCCTTTGCCTCGTGTGACTACCTCATTGTGTCCCATTACCCACCCACCCCCACCCCCTTGGCCTTTCCCAAGCAGGAGGCCTTGCCTGGACCCCCTTTGCAGCCCCGTTCCAGACTGGACTCCCTTGGGGTGGGCCCAGGGCCTGGCCCGGCCACGGAGCTCAGACCCGCACGTGGCCCCGGCTCTCCCTGCCCCTCCACGGACACCCACACCCCTGCCTCGACACCCACCCTTTGAGGAGAGAGAGAGGGGCTGTGACCTTTGGGGGAGAGACCTAGAAAAGAGGCGAGGGAAAGGAGCCTTGGGTGCTGGGCCAGAAAGTAAAGGGAGAGAGGTCGCCCCACTGGGCAGGTGGCTGAGGACAGAAGCGGGCAGGGAGGCGGCAGAGGGAGGCAGGGCAACTCCCCACCCTTCGGACATGGGGTGGGGGGGAGGGTGGGGGACTTCGTGACACCCAGGTCCGAGGCCCCCACACGCACCAAGAGAGCATGAACCCAGCGTGGAGGGAGCCTTTCAGACTGACTTGAAGAGGACTCCCAGCCCAGCCCCTTGGCCGGCCTTGAGCCCTGCCTCTGCACCTTGAGCCAGCCCGGCCCTTACACGTGCTGGGTGTCTGGTGAGAAGGGCCCAGGGGTGGAGCTACGGCCTCTGCACTGGGCAGGGGGCGGGGGAGGGGGGCCAGCTGCCCTACCTCACCAGGTATGGACATGCATGCTCTCTTGCCGTATGAGCGGAGGCAGAGGGCAGCCTGGGTAGGGGCGGGAGGCTGGTGAGGCAGGCTGAGAAGCCACGTGCGGCCACAGTAGGCACTCCAGGACATGTCTTAAAAAGAGCCACACGGGCCAGCCGCCTGCACACGTCCACAGAAGCTTCGCCTGCGTTCTTCTCATCCGGCCCCAGTCCTTTGCCACCTGCCCGACCCGCTACCTGAGGTTGGAGGTTGCCCCCCCTAACCCTCCGTCAGCAGAGGTTGGCAGCCCTGCAAGCCCTGGGGTCTGACCCTTGCCCACCTGCATCCCTTGGCTTTCCTGGCCTGCCCACCCCCACTCCTCCAGCGCCCTGACTAAGCCCAGGCCCCAAGACGGCCTGGGACAGCAGCGCCCCGGAGCGGGGGGTGGGGGGGCCTGGCGGAGGAGCCCTGAGCGTTAGGGATGAAGGACAGCGCTGGAGGCTCCACCTTCTGCCCTTCCCTCCCTCCCCTCCCCCTCCCCCTCCCCCTCTCCCCCTCCTTCCTTCCCAGCCCTCGGCAGCAGCTCAGTGCTCAGTCAGTCTCAGGCTGTCCGGCCAGGGTGGTTGGTGGTGAGGATTCAGGCTCCGACCCGACGAGGCCGTGGCCTGAGGCTCAGGGCCCCCCAGCCCCTCCCTCCCAGCCCACCAGCGTCACCCCCCAGCCCCGAGCTGGACCGCACACCTTGGGACACGGTTTTCCACTTCCTAAGGACGAGCCCCAGACTGGAGGAGAGGTCCGAGGAGGTGAGTGAGTGCGCGGCCCGCTCCTCCGCTCCCGCCTTCCCGGGCCTGGGCCTGGGCCCCTGCGGTCCGGCTGGGTGGAGAGTGATTGACACCCCTATCTGCCCCCCACCCAGCTCCTCCAGACTCCATCGGGGGGCAGGCAGAAGGGAAGCCGGAAAGGTGAGAGAAAAGGTGGGAAATTCCAGGAGCCAGGATTAGAGCAGAATAAAGAGTCCGTTTTTCTTCCTTTCCATCAACAAACCTCCACCCAAAAGGAGGTTTAAAAAAACCCAAACCCACCCACACCAAGAGACGGTTGGGACCAGGTGGTGGGAAGACTGGCGGAGGCGGGCGCTGGGAGGCCGAGCCCGGGTCTGGCATGTGCGCGGGCCCCAGGGGGCTCCAGTGGCTTTAGGGGGAGCGGGGCGGCCGCCACCTCGGGGCTGTGCCCGCGTCGCGTCTCGGGCCGCCGTCGTCGGGGCTGCGCGTGCCGCCGCTCCATCGCGCCCTCCTTCCCGTCCAGGTGGGCGTTGGACTCTTCGCAAGGACCCCGGCGGCGGGCCCCGGGGAGGCGGCCGAGGCGGCGGCGGCCGGGGGCGACATGGCGGAGGAGCAGGACCTGTCGGAGGTGGAGCTGAGCCCCGTGGGCTCCGAGGAGCCCCGCTGCCTGTCCCCAGGGAGCGCGCCCTCGCTGGGGCCCGACGGCGGCGGCGGCGGCGGCGGCGGCGGTGGCGGCGGCGGCTCGGGCCTGCGAGCCAGCCCGGGGCCCGGCGAGCTGGGCAAGGTCAAGAAGGAGCAGCAGGACGGCGAGGCGGACGATGACAAGTTCCCCGTGTGCATCCGCGAGGCCGTCAGCCAGGTGCTGAGCGGCTACGACTGGACGCTGGTGCCCATGCCCGTGCGCGTCAACGGCGCCAGCAAGAGCAAGCCGCACGTCAAGCGGCCCATGAACGCCTTCATGGTGTGGGCGCAGGCGGCGCGCAGGAAGCTGGCCGACCAGTACCCGCACCTGCACAACGCCGAGCTCAGCAAGACACTGGGCAAGCTCTGGAGGTGAGCGCCCCCGACTCGCCTCCAGGGAGCTCCCGCGGGCGCCCTAGCTGCGGGGTGGATTCAGCCTAGACGGGCCCCGCCCGGGGCCCTTCTCCCGGGGACAGCCACCGCTCTGATGGGCCTGAAGACCAGGTGTGGGCTTTGGGCCCGCCCTTCCCCCCCCCCCAGCTACCCTCTTGGGGTTGCGCTGGCTTAGAACTCCCACCCACCCGGGGGCAGCGGACTGGAGGGCGCCCCCTCGTGGTTGGAATCCTGTCGGTGGCAGGCGGAGGGTCTGAGCTCCTTCCTGGGGGAGCGAAGGCCGAGGGGGAGGGAAGGGTCCGTCGCGCCCCCACATCAAAGGCCTTCACTCGTGGCTTTCATGAGCGCACTCAGCGGTGCCGCTGCCTCCAGCCCCAGGGGTCAGGGGGATGCCGGAGAAACGCTGGGGAAAGAACTGAAGGCCTCGCTGGCGAGGCAGGGAAACTGAGGCAGCCAGGTGGAGAATGTGGGGGCAGTTCGAGGAGAACAAGGAATTCAGACAGGAGGCTTTGAAAGAGCGAGGGATGGAGAACCGCCAAGGACAAATCTGCTGCTGTAGGAACCCTTCCCATCCCAGCTCCCTTCCCGGTGCCTGCCTTGTCCTCCCCTCCGTCGGGCTGGGGTTGAAGAGGGAGGGGCTCTTCATTCCCTAGGGGAAGGGGACACACAGAAAGAAGTCTCCCCTCCCACCTTGTCCCAGAGCTGCCAGGCCTGCCTCTCTCTCCCTCCCTCCCTCTCCCTGCCCTGTCCGGGCGCCATCTTCTTCTCCAGGGCCCCACCCAGCATTGAGTAACCTCCTACCCCTTCAGCCCCAGAGCTGAAGCTGAGAGCCCTGCCCAGGGGGAAACCCTTCCTACCCAGGGCTCCTCAGAGTCCCAGGTTCCCTGGGGCCAAACTTCTGGGGAAAAACATGTCCCCCCAGGGAGGAAGTCGGGCACCCCTCACCTCAGGTCTGGGGTTCAGCTGGCCCCTTGGGATATGTTGAGCAGGACAACAGCCCCCACTACCTCAGGCATCCTGGGCGGCTCAGGAAAAGAGCAGGGGCTCTGGGAGATACGAGCCTGAGGACCACCTGATTCCCTGCGACACTGCCCAAGAGACAGGCCCATAAAGGCAAAGAGATCGTAAAGGCCACGTCACAGCTGGTGGCAGAGCAGGGCCAAACGCAGGCCCCTTGATTCTTCATCTAGTGGCCTTCCCCCACACTGTCCTTGGTGACAGCGGCGAGTTACCCCTTCACTCTAAGGTGTGGTCAGGAGTCGGTGGGGGGACAGGCAGAGACGGGGAGAGCAGGAGGGAGGCGCACCTGAGTTTCAGAGTCCGGGGCCCACCTCCCTCCTGCTGCCGCCTTCCTCACGCCGGCCCGACATTGCAGAGATGGGTTCTAGAAGGCCAAAGGTATAGGGCAGTATAAGAAGCAAGAGGGCCCCCAAGAGACCAAGAGGGATTCACATCCAGCCCCACGGCCCTGTCCTGGGCCACGTATTTGCTGATGGCCTGGTCTCCTTCACCTCCCCGTCTCGGCCCTCGGTGCTCTGATCCTGGGCAGGCAGGCCCTGGACTCAGTGGCCAGCCCGCTGTGTGGACCTAGAGGCTCCAGCTCTGCCCAAGAGTGGAGTCAAAGCTAGTTCCTCTGCCCGAGGTCCGTCCGCACCCAGGTAGGGCTCAGTTCAGGCCAGTTATGATACAGAGAAGAGGAAATGAGAGACAGCTCCACAGGAGACAGACAGGCAGACAGCCCTGGGGATTGTGAACAGACCACAGCACCCGCCCAGTGACAGCATCGAAGCCAGGAGGGACCCCCACATCTCCCTCACCCCATTCCATCGTCCCTGTCCCTGGTCCCCGTCCCTCCAGCCCAGGACCCCGGGTTTGGGCTCCCTCAGGAGGACAGGTTCCTGGCCGTCATCGATTGGCCTCAAGGGCGACACTAGAGTTGGGCCATTGGGAAAGCAGGCCCTGCTTGCTCAGGACCCAGCCCCAGGGGCAGGACTATGTCAAGGATCAAAGGCCACACCCATGGCGAGTGGGCTACCTGGATCCTGCTGGATCCTGAGGTGGGGGGAGGCTGAGAGACATCTGGAGGCATCTGGAGACGGGCTGGGCTGGCCGGTCCCTCCAGGGGCTCCTCCTGAAACCCCTCCCAGGTTGTCAGGAAGTGGGGCGGGGGGTTAGGCAGAACGGGAAAACAGGGACCCTAAACCCAAAAAGAGAACCACACGCAGACTGAGGAGGGGGGAACGGCTGGAAGTAGGTTGGGGTCAGACACCCCAGAGTCCAGGCCCTGGCTCCTAAGTGGCTACGCGAGCTCTGATGGTCATGTTAACCTTCAGTGCCCCCCTGGGAAAGGGTGGTGACATACTGATCACACGCTGACAACTACTGTATATTGGTTGATTTGCCTGGAGAGAAAAGAGTCAAGAGACAGGAAAGGGGGTCACGGGCTGGAGCCTCTCCTGACCCCCAAGCCCACAGGCCCTTTCCCTGACAGGAAGAGCAGATGGAGCAGCAGTGAGTCCCCCAGCTTGGGAGCCCCCCGCCCACCCGCCGCCCCAGGGGGGTGGTCGGTCCGGGTGTCCAGGTTTCCGGGGGTCGAGGAGAACGCCTACCCTCTCCTGTCTTCTGTTCCAAACTTGGAAAACTAGAAGACAGAGGCCAGGTGGCACATGATAGGGTTTGCAGTCAGAGCTGTGCGTGACACAGGGGCCTGCGGGGCAATGGCCAAGTGAGACTGGTACTGGGGTCAAGGTTAGATTTGAGATGGTTTACGTGGTGGGGCCGCCGGACGGGTCCAGGGTTAGAAGAGAGCGAACGGAGGTCGGTGCGAGGTTGGAGTTGGCGCTTAGAGGCCGATTAGCCATCCGAGTGGGGGTGGGGGGGACCAGAGGTGAGGATTCTGTCAAGATTAGGGTACTGCTGGGAACTAGCATGGGAGGCGACAGCGAGTGCCATACTGGAATCTTCCCTCTCTTCTGGTCTGTGCCCCCACTCCGTGCCCCCTGCCCTTTTCTTGTTGAGTCACACCCCAATGCCAGCTAGACAGAGGGCACAAGGAAGATTTGGGTGGGACAGGAAGCTCGGTGTCCCCGGCCTTTCTGGAACCTCTATGCTGGGGTCTCCGGCTCTCCCCGCCCCCAACACACACACACCCCTTCAGGGCCCACCCCCACCTCCCACCCCTCTGGCCCAGCCTCCCAGGGGCCTGGCCTCAGGGAGGAAGGCTGCCGCCCACTCTCTGCCCCCTGGGGCGCTGGCCTGGGGTCTCCATCCCATCCCTCAGGCAGAGGGACCCCTGGCGAAAGCTGGGCTCCTAGGCTGGGTGGCAGCAGCCTGGGGGGAGGGGGCGGCCGGGTGCAGCTAAGCCGCACAGGAATGCTGCCTCCGGCTAGGAGGTGCCTGGTATGACCACCCCCTCCCATCCTGGGCAGGAGGGCTCGGCCTTCTGCTGACTGGGGGAAGAGGGCACCCACGGGGAGGGGAGGGGGTGGGCAGCTGGAGAGGCCCTTTGGGCAGAAGGACAGAGCCACGCCCACAGAGTCCCTCGGGTGTAGGATTCTTAGGGGTCTGTTCTTCCCCCCTCAGCCCCCTCTGCAAGGTACCCCGTCCTGCCCTCCTTGGCCTGGGGCAGCCAAGCCTTAAACGTCACCCCCTCCACCACCCTCCAGCCCAGCCCGAGGCAGGAGCTGGGAGAGCAGGGGCACTGCCTTCAAAGCTTTCCTCCAGGCCCCATCTCAAGACTAGGAAGAGGGTCTGTTTGCCTCCGTCCCAGGGTCTGGGGAGAAAGTCTAGCTTCCTCTACCGTCTGTCACCCCCTGGACAAGGAGACAGGCTCTCGCCCAGAATGCAGTGGTCCCACAGAGGGAAGGGTCCACCCCCACCACGCTGGAATTCACAAAATGAGCACGCCAGCGTTGGGAGGGCCCCCCAGCACCCTTGGCATTGGCACGGCACCCATTCCTCAAGGTGCCCGCCCTCCACCCCCAGGCCCAGTTCAGAGTGCTTCACACCCAGTGCAGAGTGTGTGGCCAGCCCCACACCCAAGGATGTAGGCATTTTCATCCTCATTTGATAGGTGAAGAAAATAAGGCTTGGGGAAGTGATTTGTCCGCCGTCACAAACTAGCCAGTAGCAGAGACTGGGCTCTTCCCCCTCACTGAGCTGCTTCTCGGTCATTTGCATACCTCCAGCTCCAGGGAGCTCACCCCATAAAGAGGCGGCCAGTGTTCTACCTGCAGACAGCTTTGGTGACGAGGAAGTTTTTGCTTTCCTTGAACTGAATGATGCTCTGTGTCCCTCAGATGCTCTGTTCCTACTGCTAACTCCATCACCGGGGGGGGGGGGGGGGCTGCCGGGTGCAGCAGCCAAATCCCTCTCTCACACCAAAGCTCCCGAGTATAAGGACAGAGATCACAGCCTTCTGAGCCCGTGGTTCCTTGGTCCTCCCACCTTCCGGTTTGTAAATCAAAGAACTGGGCCCTGCCCGCTGGGCTCCCCATCCAGGGACCTCATTTCTTCCAGGGTAGATAATCACGCTGGCCCCTCTGCTGTCTCCCCCAACTGTACCGCCCCAGGCTGCTGAATGAGAGTGACAAGCGCCCCTTCATCGAGGAAGCCGAGCGGCTCCGGATGCAGCACAAGAAGGACCACCCGGACTACAAGTACCAGCCCCGGAGGCGGAAGAACGGGAAGGCGGCCCAGGGGGAGTCAGAGTGTCCCGGCGGGGAGGCCGAGCAAGGCGGGGCTGCTGCCATCCAGGCCCACTACAAGAGCGCCCACCTGGACCACCGGCACCCGGGAGAGGGCTCCCCCATGTCGGACGGGAACCCCGAGCACCCCTCAGGTGAGCGCTGGGCCGATGACGAGCTGTGGGTGGGGAGGGCCGGCGCACTGGGGAGCGGCGACTCTGATGGCCCACAACCGCCCCGGTGCTGGGGAGGCTCGCAGGGCTGTGCGCTTGCCCCACTGGGGTACCGGGGCCCAGAGGGAGCTCAGTGGGAGCTGAGGTGCCAGAGGACGTGGCCGGGCACGATGGCTCTGGCAGATGGAAGGGGGTGCAGCTGTTGAGTGAAGAGGCCAGTGAAGGAGGCCCTGGAGGCCCAGGGGTGAGTTACGATAGGGAAAGCAGAGACAGGAAGATCGGGAGATCAGAGGGAGGAGAGACCGCTCCCTCTTCCCCACCTCTCAGTCCGACAGGGGAGCCACGGGGGAGCCAGACCTAGGCCCATCCTGTTTCATTTCCGTTAATGATATTGACACCTGACAGCCACTGAGCACCTATCACGTCCCAGGCACCCTGCTCATTGCCTTACTGAGTATTAACTCAGTCACTCGAAACTGTGACTGGGGCAGCCACACTGCCTGGGCTCAGACTTCAGCTGTGCGTCAAGTTACTCCCATTTCGCGGATGAGAAAACGGAGAGGAACTGGCCACACGGCAGAGGTCTGAGCGCAGGCAGCTGGACTCCGGGGGCTCTGCTGGCACCAGCGCCGCCTTGCTTATGGTCACACAACACACAGAGCGCCGTACACGGGCTCAGGCACATGGGAAGGCAGCGTGAGCACAGCTCCGCCTTCGGAAGGCACACCTGGCATCCTCCTTTGTGCCAGACCTGGGAGCGGACGCCAGGGCCCTCAACAAGAGCAGCCCTGGTCCATGGTGTTGGGGGCTCACAGTCTAGAGGGGGGAGCAGGGCTGCGAACTAATGAATGAAGAAGAAATGAGTGTGCCTGAAGCCTGTGCCTCCCAGAAGGAGGCCATGTCTGAGCCACTTGGTGTCACCTGTTTACTGATAAGGCAGCAGGTCAGAGAAGAGAGGCATTGCCCCAGAGCCGCACAGTAAGTGATAGAGGCAGGATTCAAACCCTGGCGGGCCTCTCAAGGGCAGGACTTGGCGTTGCCTCTGGTCTGAAGGGGGAGGGGGGGACAGAGAAATGCCTTCGAGAAGCCGCTGGTCTCGTAGACTGTGGACGTGTTCTCTCTCTGATGGTAGTGCCATCTCTCCCACACACATGTGTGATTTCAGAGACTCAGGGACACACACACACACACACACACACACACACATCAGAAGACCCTGGACCGGGTACAGAACAACCACCTCAGGCTGTAACTGTGGGTATGGCCTTTTTCTCGGCCTCCAAGGCCCAGCCCAGCTACCCCTCTTCAGCGAGACCCTCCCCCAAGTCCCCAGGATGGGCCGGGGGCGGGGGGGGGGGGGCTTCTTCCTCTAGGCATTTGAGCCCTCTGCATACCCTATAACTTTTGATGCCGCCCTCCACTACTGTGTGCATATCTGGATATTCCCCAAGACTCTGAGCTTATGAAGATAGGATCCACTTTATTTACGTTTGTAAATACTGTGCCTGGCACGCTGCCCACCCCCCCCCCCGCCCTAAGCATTTGGTGAATGAAAATGCGAATGAGAAAATAGGCATTGGAACAGCGGTGGAGCAAGGCAGTTATCTAAGTGACCTCCTGATCAAGCAAGGAAAAGCAGCTGGGGGAACAGGAGTGGGGGGAGCAGCGCGGCAGAGCACGGTTGGGGGGGGAGGGAGATCGTGGCCGGTGGGGCGGAGTCAGAGAGAAGGTGGGGCGGAGTCGGAAGGAAGGCTTCCTGGAGCAAGGGGCACTTAGGCTGGCTTTGGGAGGAAGGATGGGGCCGGAGGGGACACAGGGCTGTTTGGGGGGCCCCGGGTGGGGGTCGGGAAGGGGGAGGAGGGCTGGGCAAGCCAGCAGAAGTGAAGCAGTCAAGAGCGATGAGGGCAGGCAAGGCCGGCAGCAAGGAGAGCAGCTGGCACAAGCCAAGCATGCGCTGAAGAGAACAGGCAAGTGTGATCTGTCAGGGTCAGTGGACAGCTAAGGGGCAGTGGGGGCGGGGAGGGGAGCCGACACAGCCGATAGGAGGAAGAAGTTCCCAACAGAGAAGGCTTTCCAAAAGGAGTCAAGCCTCTCCAGGGGATGGGTGACAGAGGGAGCCCTGCTCTGGGTGGGGGGATAGGACACACCCCTAAGAATGGGGAATTTCAGAAACAAGTGGAGACCAGCCCTAGACCATTAAATACGAAAAACCCACAAGGTCACGCCGTGAGCAGCCCTGGGCCTCCTGGAGGCAGCTCTTTCTGAAGGTGAACCATCAGAATCCAGAAGCCTCTGACTTAGCTTCCCGCTTTCTGTCTCCCTCCCTCCCACCCAGGCCAGAGCCATGGCCCGCCTACCCCTCCGACCACCCCAAAGACAGAGCTGCAGTCGGGCAAGGCAGACCCCAAGCGGGATGGGCGCTCCATGGGGGAGGGCGGGAAGCCTCACATCGACTTCGGCAACGTGGACATCGGTGAGATCAGCCACGAGGTCATGTCCAACATGGAGACCTTTGATGTGGCTGAGTTGGACCAGTACCTGCCACCCAACGGGCACCCGGGCCATGTGGGCAGCTACTCGGCAGCTGGCTACGGGCTGGGCAGCGCCCTGGCTGTGGCCAGTGGACACTCCGCCTGGATCTCCAAGCCACCGGGCGTGGCTCTGCCCACGGTCTCACCGCCCGGTGTGGATGCCAAAGCCCAGGTGAAGACGGAGGCCGCGGGGCCCCAGGGCCCCCCACACTACACCGACCAGCCATCCACCTCGCAGATCGCCTACACCTCCCTCAGCCTGCCCCACTACGGCTCCGCCTTCCCCTCCATCTCCCGCCCCCAGTTTGACTACTCTGACCATCAGCCCTCGGGACCCTATTACGGCCATTCAAGCCAGGCCTCTGGCCTCTATTCGGCCTTTTCCTACATGGGGCCCTCGCAGCGGCCCCTCTACACGGCCATCTCTGACCCCAGCCCCTCAGGGCCCCAGTCCCACAGCCCCACACACTGGGAGCAGCCAGTATATACGACGCTGTCCCGGCCTTAAAGGGGGCCCCGTCATCACCACCCTGCCCGGCCCCTCTGGGTAGCATGTCCCGTCCCCCAGCCTTTGTGCCTGTTCCTCGCCCATCTCCGGCCCGGCGGTGGCTGTGGCGGAGGCTGCAGAGGCTGACAGCCGAGGGAAGGCTTTCTGTCTGGCTCACTGCCTTTGATGACCCCACCCCGTCCTATCCAGGCTCCAGCCCAGGGCAAAGCCCAGGGCCACTAGGCTGGGCAGAGGAGAAGGAGGTTGATTGTCGCCCCTAGACTGAACGACAAGGGGCTGCACCTTCCCCCCAGGAATGACCCTCATCCCAGGACCTGAGAAAGACCCACTCACCCTCCCCTGGGGGTAGGGGCGGCATCCGGGGTTGGACGGGAACCCGAGGGAATCCCATGCACCCCTGTTCGTGCCCTGGTGGAGAATGAGGGGTCTGACATAACCCGTGCCACGTGTGCCACGTGCCTAAGATCGAAGCCAGCCACAGACCTGCATGGTGCCTGCAGTGGGCTACGTATGCCCTTGGGGGCGGGGGGAGACTAAGGACAGCTTTGAAAACCTGGGAGGGGTGGGGTCTCCGAGGGAGGTCTCCTTAGCCCCTCCGCGCCCCCTCCACTTCCGGACACAGGGAGGAGTTGGTACAGAGGCCTCCAGATGCATCTCTGTGCCACCAACCTCGTTCTTTCTGACGGAGCAAAGAGTCCCCGGTCCTCCTGCGCTCCGGCCTCCCAGACCTTGAGGCACAGCCCAGGAGCGGAGGCCGGGCTCCAGGAAAGGGATCGGAGACAATTCACAGGGCCTTCCTCCCAGGCTCCCCGCCAACTCGCCCCTCACCAGGCCCTGCTGTCCCTGCTCCATCAGCCCCAACTCCTCCGGCTTCCCAGAGCCTTGCAGCCACGCAGGCCCCAACCCTCTGCTCCAGGAGGAGACGTGGGGGCCTGGCGCCCAGGCGGCCGGCAGTGGGCCGAAGCCACTAAACTGACATGTACATTCCGCCCTGGCCTTTTGCCCTTTGCCTCCCAGTGGTATCTGAATAAAGTATGTAGCTCTGTCTGCCCCTATCTTCCTGTTCTGCAGCCCCCACACTCCACATGTAACTCATTACTGCCCCCTCTTATTTATCTCAGTAGCTCCCTCTCCCCTCGCCCCCCCCTCCTCCTAGGTACTCCAGCCCCTATTAACTCTGCATTAAGCCTTCCACGTAATAAAAATTAAAGGTTCCGGTTACCTGATTGGTGGGACTGACCTGGCCTGTCTCTTGGTCTCTTATCCCTGAACTGTGCTTCCTCGAAGGCTCCCTGGGAGTGGCTAGGGGTGGAACGCAAAGGACATAGGATCCAGGGGTCTCTTTGGCCTGAGAAGGTGGCGGTAAGGCAGGGTAGGGGGACGGCATCCCCGCGGGGTCAGCGTAAGCTCGGGGTTGAGGCCTCGGCTGGGAGATCCCCCCCAAGCCCAGCTGTGCCCACACCGCAGGTGGGCCACTTGCTGTTCAGCTGGGACTCGGGCAAGAGCACCTTCCATGTAGCCCCTCTTACTCGCCCGGCAGAGGTGGGGGGCAGGGGGGCGGGGATTGGAAAGAGGTGAGTAAAACCTGACGTCTGGCTACCTGCAGCCCGCAGGCCTGTCCTTTAGGATGTGTCGAAGGGCCTTCTCCCACTGCACCCTTCTCTGTGCCCCCTCTCCCCTAACACACACACACACACACACACACACGCCTTGGTCCACTTCTCTGTGCCCCCTCTCCCCTAACACACACACACACACACACACACACACACACACACACACACGCGCGCCTTGGTCCACTCCAGGATCAAGCCGTCTTCATGGCAGCTCCCTGTGTCTGCGTACAAACTCAGGACAAAGACATGCAACCTAATCTTCAAGTGTTTATTCCCTCAGAGCTCTCCCCTCAGTGGGGGGGGGGGGGGGCTCCAAACTGTGTGGGGGGGTTGGGGGGGGCAGAGAAACCTCATTTCGGCCCTGCTCCGTCTACGGATGGCTGTGGTGGTTGAAGTCTTCCTTAGACCCGGCGCATAAGAGCAGCAACGGCTACCGCGCACTGAGCGCTCCCTGGCCGAGTGCACTGCCAAAAGTGGCTTCTGCCATTCGGGCCTGGGAAGAGAGTGGATCCACTCGTTCTCCCTATTTTCCAAACAAGCGGCTACCAAACTTGATGCAAAGAAGTGCTGGTGCCGGAATCTGAAGGCAGCAGTTTCCAAAGCTCATGCTCTTAACCACCGTCTCTTTCCCCTGCCCCTGGCGTGCGGGCACCGCTTCTGCCCTGTGAGCTGGTGATGCGTCTTCTGCACCTCCAGCTCCCTCACCTGGTTCTCCTGTCTGGGGGGCCCAGCCCCTCGCCTCCTAGCCAGAGCCTGGGGCGGGGCAGGGAGCGCTGAGAACTAGCCCCGCGCTCCAGGCTGCCCACACTCCTGGCTGGAAGCTGCACCATGTGGGCCCTTCGGTCAATTTCAGCCACCACTGCGGGCTCCCGGGAAGCCCAAACCCCTGCTCTTGTGGACGTATTTGCTGCCAAGTCACGTCACCCCCAAACTACATAGACGCTATCCTCTGGGGTCTTCATTTGTTGTGTTGTGGATAAATGCAGGGTTCTCTGCTGATTTTTAACAGATTGCATCTTGTTGGATCTGACCATTTTCCCACTTCTCTTAAATCTTGGAATTCTGAATCCAACTTATTAGCGCTCCTTCTGAGTTTTATGGATCTGTGAACTTGAAGATCCTGACTCAAGTCACCAATTTAAAAAAAGGTGGAAATGAAGAGGGACAGGCCTGTGTACACCACTAAAGGCTTCTCCATCATCCGTCCTATTATCTACACTCCTAGAAGACTGACCGATCAATTTGGAGTCTAATTAGAAGTACGGGGCGCCTAGGGGGCTCAGTCGGTTAAGCGTCAGACTTCAGCTCGGGTCATGATCTCACGGTTTGTGAGTTCAAGCCCCGTGTCAGGCTCTGCGCTGACAGCTCAGAGCCTGGAGCCTGCTTCGGATTCTGTGTCTCCGCCTCTCCCAGCTTGTGCTCTGCCTGTCTCTCAATAATAAATAAACATTTAAAAAAAAAAAAAAAAGGCACAAACTTCTCCATCGTAGCCATATGTGCAGACTGGCCTGATGCCTTGCTAAAGTCATGATCCGCTCTGTCCTATCAACCCACCAGACCAGTAGCCTTTAAGCAAAGGAAATTTGGTTCACTTGGCGATGTTCTTAGAAACTCTGCCAGCTCCGGGATCTCGTCTTTATTAGCTATGTGTCTTCAAATATTCAAGTATTCCAGAATATTCTAGAATTTTGTTAGGGACCACTCAGTACTCGCCTTAGGTGCTCACAATGTTTACAACCTGCCCTTTCCCCTCTACTGAAAAGCAGAGTTTTGGTCCATTTCCAGTCCGTTCGCTGCTCCTGCTCTCGGTGGGGTCGGGGACACGGGCAGCAGGGCGGAAGGGAGGGGTCACATGGAGAAGAAACCACCACCTCCTGGACCCTGCCTCTCATGAGACGGGAGATGGACTGAGAAGCTGCTGGGGATACGGGAGGAGGGGAAGTGGCCCCAGAGAGGACAAAGAACCTGGAGAAGCAGGAAGACCTGGCTTGTGCTCACCGCTTAGACCTAAGGGTCTGGATGTACTTGGGCCGCATAAGGCAGTGGCTCCGGTGGGGCACAGAGGTGGGGCCACGCGTTTCGGGAGAGGACTGAAGAAGCTACGCCCAGGCGAGGCCAGCTGAGCAGCCAGAGACAGACCCCATGAAGGAGGAGCAGAATGGGAAGGGAGACAGGAGGAAATCCACCCCTTTTCCCATCTCCCTGACACCCTATCCCCTAAGGGTTAACCCCCTACTCCCTCTCCCAGCCCCTTCTCTCCTCCCCCGCCCAAACCCCATCTCCCTTTAATCACATCTGATACCGAGCGGCCCAGCAGGAACAAAGAGACCATTTAGAGGATCGGGGCCGAGAAAGTGACCCCGCACTCTGGGGCGGCCGCCTGGACGCCAGCACAAAGGCGGCATTTCAGAGCTGGAATTTCAGCACCCAACTTGATTAAAGGACTCCACAGGCTTGGAGGAGGGAGGAAGGGGGTGCGAAGTCCACTGCTCCCTGGATTAACCCTTCTTTGGGGCCGCAAACACCCCTCCCGCTCCCAGGGATGCTCATCACTCCCCCTCTGTCCTCAGGGCACCCACCCCAGAGGCCCTGCCTCGTGCGGAGGTCAGGCAAGCCCGCCCCTCCTCTTCCTGGAAGGGGGGCTGGCAGCAGAACAGGGGGGCCAAGGCTGAAACATTCCGGGAGCCACCCATCCTCTCTATCCCTGCTGGCGTCAGGAAGCACCCTTTCCCGCCCCCCCGCCCCCGCCCAAGGGAGAGAGGAAGCAACGTGACTGGTCTTACTACGAGGAGGGTAATAAGCAGGGCGAAGAGAACGGGACCCAGGAAACCTCGGGCAGAGGAAGTGAGCTCCGGGGCCGATTTAATGTCATACCTGGGACCCAGGTGCCCTGCTTCCCTGCCCGTCATCCCAGTCAAGGTGTCAGAGGAGCATGGGCCTCACACAGAAGGGAAAGGACATCTTCCAGAGGTGGGGGAGGAGAGGGTATGGCCACAGAAGACAGGGTAGGGGTGGAGGCCTGGGGAGCGGGCACGGAGCCGGGACAGGGGCGGGCAGGTGTTCGGTCCCCGCTCCAGCTGCCGTCCTGCGCGGCTAGGCTCTGCCTGGGGAGGGCGGGAGATCACTGCATCCCCGAGCTTCCTGCCGGGCCACTCGCTCCTGAAAGGGGATCCGCGCCCACGATAAGAGGCTCGAGGCAGGTCCTCAGGAAACAATGGGTGGCTTGATGAGACCTGCTCTGTGATACTCCTGAGAAGGGAGAAGCCCCTGCAGCCAGTCCCCACTGGAGAGGAAATTGGGGGTTTCCGTGGCAACCAGATCTCTGGGCACAAAGACTCGTCTGTCTGCCGGGAAGGCAGCTGAGGTGTCTCCCCGCACCGGCCTTTGCGCCGGGGAATGGGGAGACGGAGGGAGGGATGCGGGGGGCCCACACGGAGTGCGGCCCCCGGTGCTTCTGGAGTGGACAGTCATGGGGCTGTGGGAATGGGTGCAGCCGCCAGGCAGCAGGGCAGTAACAGGGAAGGAGCGGGCGGGCATCCCAGAGAGCTGGAGGCAGGGGGGCTGAAAGGTTGGACAGTTTATTATTTACATGTATCAGAACGTGAAAATCGAAAGCAGGATGAGGCACAGTCAGGAAGGCGATCCCAGCTCAGTCGGTGATGATAAGCTCATCCACGCCCCAGTCTTCATAGCTCCCATCCGGCAGGTAGCGGCGGATGATGATGGGGATCTTTCGGGCCCTGCGGCAGGGAGAAGTCACACGTGTCTGTGAGGGCTGGCGACCCCAGCTCTATAGCAGAAGGGACGCATGGTGTGCAGAAGGCAAGGGAAGGGAAGTCTCAGCAGCATCCTCTTGGGACTAGGCGTGGAAAAGCAACTGCGGTAAGAAGAGGGTCCCTGCAGCCCCGGGCGTGGGCCAGCGGCTCTGGAAAGGCTCTGTCTCCCCAGGGTGGAAGCGGTGAGGATGGCAAGTGTGGAGGGAACCTGGTACGGCCAAGTGCATCAGGAAGAGGGGGCCTCTGACAGACAGGAGAGGCCCCTGACTCATCAAAGCCCTCCCTTTTTGCCCGCCCCCTCCCACCCCCCTGCCTGGCGGGCTGACTCCAGAACTGAGGACATAGAGGAACGAGAACGTCACCTCCCCAGGCAGGGCTGTGGGGGCAGAGGTGAGCAGCAGGGAGCCCGATGGATTGAGGGCTCGCAAGGCCCCGGAGCAGTGAACCATGATCCAGGCAACTTACTTGAGCTCCTTCATGGCGATGAGCAAGGGATCTGTCTCCCCCTCCAGCTCCACCATCACAGGGGCGCACATCCTGTAGGCACAGGGACAGGTGAGGGGGGTGGGGGGGCCCCGGAGGAAATCCGGGGGCTCAGATCGGCACCCCAGTCCTCACCTAGAAAGGTCACCTTACGGGGAGACAGGCAATAATGGGGGGTGGGGACGCGTTCAGAGGCACTGCCACGGTGAGTATAAGCCAGTGGGAGCCAGGAGACTGGATTTGAATTCTGCCTCCAAAGACACCGAACTTCTCTCCAAATCTCAGTATTCTCATCTGAAAATGGGAGACACAAGGTCCTGCCTCACCCATGACACTAAAATGTCACTAACGACTAAAGGCTCACTAAGAACCACGTGCTGTTCTCAGCTCTTTACATAGCTAATCCCATGTGAGGTGAGTACTGCTATGATTTCCATTTTACTGATGAGGAAACTGAGGCACAGAGAGATCAGTCATCTGCCCAAGGCCACACAGCCATCTGAATCCCACACGTTCCAGCCATTGTGCTCTCACACCTCCCACCAGCAGGCTAAAGACCCCTAAACTTGAGAGAGATAGCATGAACGTCACGCAGGCTTTCATCTCTGGGCCGCGTGACACGCCCCCGGCCAGCTCCCCTGCCAAGGACCTTCCCCGGAACCCATCACAGGCCCCGGAGCCTGGCAGCCACGGCAGAATGTTCCAGCACAAAGGAACAGGCAGGCAAAGGCTCGCTCTAACCCAACCCCTCAGGCCTGCCTCAGGGCCCAGCCAGCTCATTTTCCTTCTCCACCCTGGCAGCGCCGCTCGGCGCCCCGCACGTCCAGCGCCCACGCGGGCCTACGGTCAGCACGCGCCTGCTCACGACCGTCCGTGGCGCCCCACAGCCGTCAGCCAGAACACAGTCTGACTCCTGCCCACCCTTCTAGGAGCACCTTCGCGTGCTACTTGCCCGTACTCATCCCACGTTCCCGCCTTGCCCAGCCCCCACGGGTCCCTGTGTGCACCCCGCTGTCCCCCTTCTGCATCCTCTCCCTACGAACCTGGGAGAGGCCCCGCCATCCCTCCACTGGGAAGCCCTACTCTGGAGACGCCCAGACTCATCTGACATAAGCTTCTCCATCTCGCTGCACTGCCGCCGCTCATTTGCAGTCTTCTGCGTTAGGCCGGGGCACCTTGCGGCCCAGGGCCACGTGCCCAAACCAACAACTGCTCTTCAGAAGGGGCTCTAAAAATGACCAGGAGGAACGCCAATCCGAGGCCTGCCTCCTAGGGAGCCACCATTCATGATTTCAGCACAAGCTTATCCTAATGGAGCCCAACCCTGACAATCCTAAGAATTACGAGGAGAGCATGCTAGAAATACAGGCTCGCGGGTCCTGCTCCAGGCCCCCTGAACAGAAATTCTAGTGAACGAGACTGAGAACCGCCATCTGCAAAGCTTAGCAGGAGATTCAGACCATCAGCCAGTGTGAGAGCCAGCAGTTTACACATGTAACTTACTAATCTTACTACTGTTTTGATTTCTGTTACTCCTAAAAGCCGAACATGTCGCAGGAGCAGAGACATAATATTAAAAGTTTCCCTCTATCCCCTCTCAAGTATGTAAATTCTACCCCAAATTTAAAGCTTTAAGGAATGTAGCAAAATGTTTTTCCTGATCTGCCTACACCTTCCTTCTTTCAAGATATGAATAACTCAGGTTCCTTCATCCAGCCTTGTGCACACAACGTGCAAATCCTGCATGTGCCCTTAGGTATTCTGTCTGCACCAGGGACCCCACAAACTTGGCAATGAGCCTTAGGAAGCGGCTGTGGTGAGCATCTGCCACCAGGTGGTGCTAATAAACCAGAATGAGACTTCATCCAAAAGATCCAAGAAGTATTTGCTCAGGGCCTACAAGGTGCAGCGTCACATGCCTGGTACTAGGGGACAAGAGTCAGCCCTTGGCTGTCTGCGAGCTTCCAGCAAGCTGGGAACCACCAGACAGCGTCCTGACCCTTAACTGGAAGGGGCACAACTGAGCCAACCGAGTCGAACCAAGCTTCTCTCCCGCAGTAAAGCGGGACCTGGGTGGTGGCAGCGCACTGAACGTTCACCTCCGAACTTCTAGGTGCCCCACATCGTCCACCAAATGCATGCCGATCTTCTGAACCTGTCACTCAAGGCACTGGTGACACCGTCTCCAGCCCTCGGTGCCCCAGCTACTTGCCGCTCCCCCACCACAATCCGTGCTTGCCTGCCTCCCCTCGTGCCGTCGCTGGCCCCTGGGACACCCGCAAAACCGCCTGTCCTTTCCCGTCCCCTCTTGAATTCTAATCCTCTTGTGAGGCTCTCCCGGTCACCCCCACAACTATCCCCTTCTCTTCCCCGTGCCTTCGGGAAAGCACTGCTCCCGTCGGCCTGGGGTTCTAGCTATTTGTGAGCCATCTCCCCCACCAGGCAGCAGACACCTGGAGGACCAGGGGGACCAGTCTGGAATCATCTTCACATCCCCAACGGGTGCAGGCACGGTACCTTGTTCAGTGCCGAACAAGTCTGCAAACACTGTTTGTTTGAGAAATAAATTGGAAGTGGTTCTTTCCACTGGAGCATTTTTAGCCTAGACTAGCACTGCCCACGGGCACGCTCGGCAATGACGGACACATCCTCGATCTGCGCTATCCGTTACGGAGTCCCTAGCCAGGGGTGGCTACCAAGCACCTGAAACGTGGCGAATGAGACTGAAAGGCTGACCTCTGATTTTCACTTGTTCTTACTTAACATAAACGGCTGCACGTAGCTAGTGGCCGCCACAACTGAGGGTGCAGGCCCACACGGTCCCGAGCCGGCGATGATCACAACTGCCCTACTGAGGGCAGCCCTAATTCCCCCCGGACCAGCCAGGCGTGCAAGCAGGCTGGGGAGAGGTTGTGCTCCTTTAAAGAAGGTGAGGAACAGCGCCACCCACCGGTGACACGCTGCTCGAAGTGGATGCGGTGGCCATTGTTAGCCCACAGGACTAAGGGGGATAAAATAAAGCCCAACGCTACTCGGAGACACAGGAGGGAACACTCAGGTCAGAGTCTCCTCTAGCATTCAGGACCCCACAGAGCGACCCCGGCTTTTCTCTCTAGCCAGTTTTCCACGATTTCCGACCTGCAGCACCCATCCAACCAGGGAGCCACCGTCTCCCGCACGAGCTTGTAAGAGGTCTGGGGTGGGGGTTCGTTTCCTCAGCCTTCTCTTTCCCTGGGAAGGACATTCCATCAGCGGAAGGAGCAGCCCATCTGCCCCTCCCTGTCCCCAGACTCACTCCTCCGCAGGAGAGAGTAGTCACCCCCGAGAGCGAGTGTGGGAGGAAAAGCGGCCGTGGCCCGGCAGCGACAGTCCCCGCTTTCTCAAAGCCTCCACCTACAGACAGGCTGCCCTCGGGTGTGTTCACCCACAGCCTTGGCAGGAGGGTCGGCCCCTGCAGACACAGCCTCTGGATGCCTGCAGCGCCTCTGGGCGACAGGGGGACTATGCAGTCATCGGACGTTTTCACGTTCAGTTGACAGAATCACCCGTCCACAGACTTGTTCCTGAACCTTCTCCTTCTCTGCCTGGCTGCAAACTTAGGAGAAAGGAAAGGCTGCTCTGTGCTTTTGCTCCTCCAGCCTGGCCTCTTCATGGAGGGCCCCCCCCTCCTCTGGGCTGCCCACAGCCCACCTTGGGTCAAAAACCACCTTAAGCCAGACAGACAGGTACTGCCACAGCACCCCTGACCCACCAGCCCACAACGGTTTATGGCTCCCTGAGTTCACACTTTTTTTCCTTCATTTTGCTTTACTAACCTAACAAGCTCTCAAGTTCTGCATTTTTATTATGTTTCTATTGTCCATCACTTGGCTCCTGAGACATTCATGTCCTATTTCTCCTCCTGGATCCCAAACTCCCTGAGGGCAGGAGTCTAGACCGGTGCCTGGCACGCAGACAGCACCACCCCCGTTTAGCCTGTGAGAGCAGGGAGAGTGTTTCCAGGTGCCAGCTGGGCCACGTCAGTGGCTCGGGGGCTCGCTGTGGCCTGACCGACAGAACAGATCACGAAGGGGTGCACACACTCACGCGATCTGGAGAGCGCGGGTGCCCAGCACGCGGGCTCGCTCATACTTGGTCATATACGGTGTGGTGATTCGTTTCTGGTTGGCCTGTGGTCGCTCTCCAGAGGGGAGGATCTCGACGTTCTCCTGGCCCTCCTGGACACCAAGACAGAATAGAGGGAACATCTCAGGTGTATTTTCTGGGTCGAGGGGCAGGACGATGATGCCAAGGATTACGATCACCGCCACTGCTACCGCCAACCACGTGCCGGTGCGCACACCTGCAGTTTGTGACACCTCCCGCCGTCCTTGCAATAACCTTACACGGCGGGGATTCCAGGGCCTGGCTCAGCGTGTTAGCTCTCTTGCTCCAAGTCTCAGACCCAGCAGAAGACAAGAACCACGACTGGGATCCCAGAGCCAACCGCTCACCCGGAAGAGAGGAGCAGGCGGCCTGGAGGGGCGGCGGCCCTGAAACATGAGCCGCATGCAAAGAAGTCCTTCAGCACAGACCACAAATCTCTCGAAGCAGAGGGCTAGGAGCGAGCACCCCACCTTTCAGACAGGGTAACGGAATCGACAGGTCAAGTGGCTAAAACGTCAAAGTCAAGGCAGGGACTCATGTGGACTCACGTGCACCCGACCGTTACTTATGAGGGCTCTGTCATGCGCCGAACGTCATGATGGACGAAAAGACAGCGAGCTAAGCATTGCTGCTCTCAAAGAATTCGCAGTCAGGGGAGGAGACAAGACTGAACAAAAAGGGATGCAGGGGTACAATGAAGTTCACAAGAAGGTGGTGGCATCAAACTCACGCTGGGGGTGAGGGAGACTGTTCAGAGATGAAACTTAAGCAACTCTAGGAAGAGGACCGGAGGGGCATTGCAGGGAGGCTGAGCTGCAGGCACGAAAGCACAGCGGCGGGAGAGAATGCACGGGTTGTGAAGTACGATCAGAGCAAAAGGTGGGTGAACGGTTTGAGGCAGGAGAATAAATTCGATAATAAATAGGGGCGCCTGTGTGGCTCAGTCGGTTGAGTGGCCGATTTCGGCTCAGGTCATGATCTCGCAGCTCGTGAGTTCGAGCCCCGCATCGGGCTCCGTGCTGACAGCTCAGAGCCTGGAGCCTGCTTCAGATTCTGTGTCTCCCTCTCTCTCTGCCCCTCCCCTGCTCTTTGTCTCTCTTTCAAAAATGAATAAATGTTTAAAGAAAATTCGATAATAAATAAAGAGTTAGGGACACCTGGCTGGTTCAGCATGTGAGTCTTGATCTCAGGGTCATGAGTTCAAGCCTCATGTTGGGTGTAGAGATTACTAAAATAAACATAAAAAAAAAGAATTAAATCAAGTGTTTCTTGAGTGTTTACTATGTGTCAGTGTTCTAAGTGCTTGAAATAGATGAGTAAGACAGATAAAAATGCTTTTCCCTATAGGGCTCTCATTATAAGAGATAACAAAATTAAGAAGTAAAATACATAGTGTAAAAATTACAGAGGGGCGACTGGGTGACTCAGTGAGTTAAGCGTCTGACTCTCGATTTCAGCTCAGGTCATGATCTCGCGGCTCGTGGGTTCAAGCCCCGTGTCGGGCTCTGTGCTGACCACTAGCTCAGAGCCTGGAGCCTGCTTTGGATTCTATGTCTCCCTCTCTCTCTCTCTGCCCCTCCCCTGCTCATGCTCTCTCTCTCTCTCTCGCCTTCAAAAGAAATATTTTTTTTTAATTAAAAAAAAAAGAATGGAGAAACAGAAACAGGGCTGGACTGTGTGTAGGAGGCAGAATCAACAGAAGAGGGATGGTGGGGGAACAGGACGGGGGAGGAGGTTTCCAATTCGGTGAACAGGTGCCCGAGGATGCCATGCAGCAAGAAAAAATCCAAAACTGGGGGCTCAGCTTCCCAGCCTAAAAACACTGAGGGATGAGTCCCTTTCCAGGAGCCACAAAGCACTTCTTCCTCCGTCAGTCCCGGGACAGAAAGCCCCATGTCATCCAGGAAATCAGCAACCCATCCACCTAGTCACATAATCCAGAGACCCGGGGTCACCCCAGTCACCTCCCACTTTCTCAATTCCATGTCCAATCCGCCAAAAGACCTCTCCGGTCCATTTTCTCATCACCTAATTACCAGCGCCCACGTCCAAGCCACAGGTCACTTGCCCAGACGGAGAGACCCTCACGGCCCCTGCCTTTAACTCCTGCTCCTCCCCAACCCACCCGTCACTCTGAGGCCAGGTGCCCTTTCTGGGTTTTTTCTTTACATTTATTTATTTTTGACAGAGTGAGACAGAATGTGAGCGGGGGAGGGGCATAGAGAGGAGGAGATACAGAATCCAAAGCAGGCTCCAGGCTCTGAGCTTTCAGCACAGAGCCCAATGGGGAGCTCGAACCCACGAGCCATGAGATCATGCCCTGAGCCGAAGTTGGACACTTAACCAACCTCATGAGCCACCCGGGCATCCCTTAGAATGCCCTTTCTAATGCCTACCACTGGGTCGTGCCACTCCGTGGCTGAAACCCTGTCGGTGGGGGCACCTGGCTGGCTCAGTTGGTGCAGAGTACAACCCTTGATCTCAAGGTTGTGGGTTTGAGCCCCACAGCCCCACACTGGGTGTAGAGATTACTTTAAAAAATAAATTAAAAAATCGTTTAAAAAACCATAACACTTGTTGGAGGCTTCCAGGTGCCTTTAGGCTATAAAATCCTACCAGATGGGGGATTACCCCTCCAGCTTTACCCCAGGGCACTCTCCCCAAGGCTCCTTAAGTAAATCCTGCCCTCAGGGGATTTACTTAACACATAATAAACAATCAGCACAGGCTTGCTGAATGAAAGAAGGTAACCTTTCACTCATCGGTAAACCAACTGCTCCAAAAGCCATGGGCCACGGCCCACCCTGTTGGACTCTGCCACCGCCCAGGACCGGGACACTGCTCACTCTAACTGGGCACGCAAGTGGCAGGGGACCTGACCAAGCGGGGGGCAAGTGCTTTCAGACAAGGATCACCGGCCGGGTTATCTGGCTGCTTGGGCTGCAGAGAAGGGGGGGGGGGGTCAAGCCCACAGCTACACACTGACCTCCTCGGCATTCTCCAAGTCACCGAGCCCTTCGTCCTCTTCCACGTCATCGAAGTCGTCACCATCAAAACTGGACAAGGAGAGGAGGTCAGTTACTTGGAGCGTCACTTACTAGAATCAAAGGCGGCAGACACCCGCATCTCCCTCGATATGCAGAACGGACTCAATAAATAACTACTACTGAGTGAATCAAACTTCTGTTCCATTTGACTCCTTCCTCCTTGCCCCACCAGCCCCCAACTTTTGCTAAAATTCATTCGTCATCACTGTGTCCCTCTCTACCGGATCATTCCCACCGATACATAAACATGTAATTATTTCCCCCCCCTTTTTTTTTTTTAATTTTTTTTTAATGTTTTTTATTTATTTCTAGAAGAGAGAGAGAGAGAGAGACAGCATGAGCAGGGGAGGGTCAGAGAGAGAGGGAGTCACAGACTCTGAAAGAGGCTCCAGGCTCTGAGCTGGCAGTCAGCACAGAGCCCGACGCGGGGCTCGAACCCACGAACCGCGAGATCATGACCTGAGTGAAAGCCGGACGCTTAACCGACTAAGCCACCCGGGCGCCCCCAATTATTTCCCCCTCTTAAAACATAAACAAAATTTACTTCTCTTATCCGTCCCCCACATCCCCCCACAGAGCCCTATTTCCATGCTCCTCTTGGGAGCCGAATTCATGAAAGCTGTCCATCTTCTGTCTCCAATTGTGTCATCATCTCACTGCAGTAAGGCTTTCCCCTCCACAGTTCTAGCAATACCAGACTTCTCAAGTTCATTAATGGCTGCCACGAGGCTAAATCCACTGGACAATTCTCGTTCTCATTTAGCTTAGTCTTATCAGTGGCACACTAAACCACCCCCCCACACCCCACCCAACACACACACTCCCCGGCTCAATATTCTCTCCTCACTTAACTACAAGGACACCTCTCTTTTGGGGTTCCCCCACCTCACTGGCCGCTCCATCTCAGGCTCCTGTGCTCGTTTCCCCTCTTCCCCTGCAAGCATTCAATGCCAGAATGCTCTAACAGTTAACAGCCATCTCCTCTTCTCTACTGACCCTCCCCGGAGATGCTCCCCTGATTCTTAGTTTTGACTAAAATACAGTATCCTAGGGGCGCCTGGGTGGCTCAGTAGGTTGAGTGTCCTACTTCGGCTCAGGTCATGATCTTATGGATCCTGAGTTCGAGCCCCGTTATCGGGCTCTGTGCTGAAAGCTCAGGGCCTGGAGCCAGCTTCAGATTCTGCATCTCCCTCTCTCTGCCCCTCCCCTGCTCATGCTGTCTCTCTCAATTATAAATCAACATTTTAAAAAATAAAATAAAATAAAATACAGTATCCTGTATATGACTCAAATATTTTTATCTTCAGAAGATACCTCTCCTCCCGACCCCACACATCACGAAATCCTGGGACTCTAGCTTCAAAATCAACCCAGAATTCAAAACCACCTGTCACCACCTCTACTAGGGCCACCCCAGTCCAAGCCACTACCTTCTCTCACCGAGATTACTACAAACACTTCAGATCTTTACCACCCCTCACCCCGAGTCTCGCCAGGCTCTCCCCTGGGTTATTTTTATACTACAAAACTTCTATCCCGTACTCTCACACGATCCCGCATGATGTTTATGGGCCTGTCCCCTCTTCTAAAAAGGGCGTCCCCGGTGAGCGGAGACAATGCCTGATTCACCTCAATACTCTCATTACAAGCCACGGAGCCCGGCTCGCGGGAAGCAGGCTGAAAGACCTTTTCCACTGCTCCTCAAGGCGGGCCTCTGGACGGATCCTTCCTCCCGGCTTCCCGCCCTTCTCCCCTCCGGCTCCGCCGGCCCCCTCGGCCCCCGCAGTCCCCTCAGACTCTGCCCCTCGCGCCTGGCTCCTCGGCCTCCTTCGACCGAGGCTCCCGTTTCACCCGCCCCTCCCCAAGGCCCCGCGCTCACTTGTCCTCGTTATCGGACATGACGCCGGCGCCGCAGGGACCCCACTCCGCGCGAGGGACCCGCGCGCAGACCCGAGAGCAGTGTGCCTCTGTCTCTATCAGCGCCGCGCGTCCTCTGCGCCTGCGCCGTGACCCGGAGGCAAGTACTTCCGGTAGGCTGGCCGAAGCCGTAACTGCGCATGCGTCGGGAGGCGTGTGCCCGTTACCATGGTAGCCGGAGCCGCTGGGGGCGGGCTCTAGTCGCTGAGCCTTGGAGGGTTTTGTGCTGGGGTTCTGGCGCCGTGCAGCTGCGGAGCCGCGGTTACACCCCAGCCGTTCCCTGTGAGGACGAGGCACCCGCCGGGGTCTTACGTCAGGGTGAGGTTTCAATTTTGGTTTCTCCCACAGTGGGCACTGTCCGGACCACGGCTTATCCTAACCGCCCCTTTCCTCCAGAGAGGGCTTCCCTGCCCCAGGCGCCGGGTCAGGATGAGGTCTCCGTTCGTGTGTGAGGATCTGCCTGTGTATCTGTTCGGGGTAGGAAGATAGGGCACGTCGCCATACTGACGGCAGCATCACGTTTTAGCTGTGGCTCGACCCCCACTCCCAGACTTTGGGTGGCATCTGGGGGTTGGGGGTGCGGGAGCAGAAATGGGGTCTGGGGGACAGGGGTTGTCATTGCGTTTTTCCCTCCTCAGGGCCCTTCCATGGCTTCCCAGGAAAGGGTGAAGGCAGTGACCAAAGGAACAGGGTTCTGGCGCTGCCCCAGGCCAGCCACTTACACCCCCGGGACCTACGAGCTGCTCAGAGGTCAGTGCGTTTAAAGAACAGGAGAAGAGTGGTGGTAGCCGTTCCCCTCTGTAACTCAGTTCTTCCCTGCATGACCTGTGGCTTAGCAATTGCTATTTTCATTTTATAGATAAGAAGTCTGGGGCTCAGAAAGGTTTGGGGATCTTCCAACTTGCAGGTGGCCAAAAGTCAAAGAAATGAGAATTTTGAAGGGATTGCCTCCTGTGCACCCCTTAGATCACACTTTCAATTTCCCCAAGGAAACCTTATCTCCTCCCCACCCACCCCCACAGTGGAATCAACAGCCCCGTGCTTTCACACTACCAAATACCGTTTCCTCCAATGGACAGCGCAACCTGGAGTCAGATACTGAGTTGTCTCCTCCTGGATTAATATTCTTCCACCCCTCTAGATCATGAACTCCATCAGGCCAGCGACTGCGCCTGTGTGGGCTCACAACTGTACCTCCAGCGCCTGGCACGAGCTTAATAAAATACCGTCCAATGGTTCATTCACTCAACAACCACAAAAATATTTAAACCTACTTAATGTGCTTGAGACATTGTTCTAAATGCTAGGGATACAGCAGGTAAAAAAAAGAAAGAAAGAAAAAAAGAAAATGGAGCGCCTGGGTGGCTCAGTCAGTTGAGCATCCGATTCTTGATTTCAGCTCAGGTCATGATCCCAGGGTTGTGGCATCGAGCCTCGCATCAGACTCCACACTGAGCTTGGAGCCTGCTTCAGATTCTCTCTCTCTCTTTCTCAAAGAAAAAAAAGTTTTAAGCTAAACTTAAAAATTAATAATAAAAGAAATGAGAAGAAAAAGAAAAACAGCAAAAATTCTTGCTCTCTCACAGAGCTAAGAATCTAGTAGGAGAGTGACAATAGTTATATAGAATTTCAATGGTAGTGTTACAGAAAATACAGTGAAGCAGGAAGGGGAGAGAAGGGAAGGAGTACTGAGGTGCAGAATGGGGTTAGGAGAGGATAGAATTTTACACTAGAACAGGGGGAGACGAAGGGCTCTGTCTGCCGCCCAGAAGGCCTCATGGAGATGCTTTATCTTTGCAGTGATGATGAAGGAATCCAAACTGACCAACTTCCAACAGCGCCACATCATGGACACCATGAAAAGTAAGAGGCAGTCCACAGAGGCTTCCCGGGCAGAGGGACTCTAGACCACACTTTTGATGCTCCTTCACATTAAAAGGTTGTGGTTCTCATTTTTTTAAATCTTTTTTGATGTTTTATTTATTTCTGAGAGAGAGAGAGAGTGAGAGAGTGTGAGCAGGGGAGGGTCAGAGAGAGAGGGAGGTATAGAATCTGAAACAGGCTCCAGGCTCTGAGCTAGCTGTCAGCAGAGCCCGACGCAGGGCTCGAACCCACCAACCACGAGATCATGACCTGAGCCGAAGT
This sequence comes from Hyaena hyaena, assembly GCF_003009895.1. Classification (NCBI taxonomy): domain Eukaryota; kingdom Metazoa; phylum Chordata; class Mammalia; order Carnivora; family Hyaenidae; genus Hyaena; species Hyaena hyaena. The sequence continues at coordinate 790,835 of NW_024080912.1, forward strand.
CGGACGCTTAACTGACTGAGTCACCCAGGCGCCCCTGGGTTCTCATTTGAAAAGACCAGGGGCACCTGAGTGGCTCAGCCGGTCAAGCATCAACTTTGGCTCAGGTCATGATCTCTCAGTTCGTGAGTTCAAGCCCCACACCAGACTTACTGCTGTCGGCCCAGAGCCCACTTCAGATCTTCTGTCCCTCTTCCTCTGCTCCTTCCATTGCTTGCGCTCTCAAAAAGAAAATATTTTTTAAAAAATTTATTTAAAGACCATAGAAAGGGGGGCACCTGGGTGGTTCAGTTGGTTAAGCACCTGACTCTTGGTTTTGGCCCAGGTCATGATCTCACAGTTCATGAGATCGACACCCCCATCAGACTGATAGCCTGGAGTCTGCTTGGGATTCTCTCTCTCTTCCTCCCTCTGCCCCTCCCTGGGTCACTCACTCGCTCTCTTTCAAAATAAATAAACTTTAAAAAATTCTATTTAAAAAAAAAGATTTAAAAAAATTGAATAGTATTTTTGACCTTTGCTCCGGGGAAATTGACCATTCAGGGCCTTTGCTTCTTTCCGGGACATGGATCCCTGCACCACAAAAAGCCTCTTGCCGTCTGTCTCTAGCCTTCCTCCCAAGAGATCACGGCCTCGTTGAGACATCCTGCCCAGCCAAAATAGTCTCACCGTGGTCGCGTCTGCAATCTGTTACGCACATACCATGTAAGCTCTGCAGACGAAAGGGCTGTGTGTCTTCCTCATTTTATTCATTCACAGCTTAGCTAGTAGAAGCAAGGAAATTGGCAGAATTCCCCCACAGGAAGAGTATGCAAAGGCTTTCCACAGCTCGCCCATTGTATTCGTTATCTTTTTTTAATGTTTTTATTTATTTCCGAGAGAGAGAGAGAGAGAGAGAGAGAGAGAGAGAGAGACAGCATGAGCAGGGGAGGGTCAGAGAGAGAGAGGGAGACACAGAATCCGAAGCAGGCTCCAGGCTCTGAGCTGTCAGCACAGAGCCTGATGCAGGGCTCGAACCCACAAACCGTGAGATCATGATCTGAGCTGAAGCCAGATGCTTAACCGACTGAGCCACCGAGGTGCCCCTAAGTTTTCACGTTAAAAACGTGTCTCCAAGTGGTCGTGTTGGGTCTGCTTCCTTCTAGAATCCCTTCTCTTTGGTTCCTCCTCTTAAGCAAATCCTACTTGTTTTGAGGCTTCATTCAAATTCTGGTCTTAGCTACAAATCCCTCGCCTTCACCTGACCTCCCAGAATTAGTCGGGCCATAATCATCTGCTGAGGGTAGGCCAGGGGGTGGGGTGGCACATGGCCCTGGACAGGTGGAAATAGGGAGCGGAGGGAGCAGGAGGGACATTCCAGGAAGCACAGGGTCTCTTCAGAGAAGAGTGGGAAGGCCGTGGCGTGGCTCTAGGTAGAGGGTGTGAGAAGGGGAGGGTTCGTGGGAAGAAATGGCAACTCCAGGGCCCAGCGGCCAGACCCCTCAGAACCATCCTTGACAACTCCTCCTTTCTCCCAGACCCCATATCCAACCCATCAGCTTGGGTCTGCTCGACCTTCAAACCATATGCCAACTCTGACCACCTCTGCCCTTGGCCCCCACACTGTCCTTTCTGCAGCAAGCCAACGGCCATGTACCTCCTCTGTTCCAACCGTCTGATGGTTACTCACCTCCAACTAAAAGCCAATCTGGGCCGCCGGGGTGGCTCAGTTGATTAAGCATCCCGCTCTTGATTTCGGCTCACGGTTCATGAGATCAAGCCCAGAGTCGGGCTCTGCGCTGACAGCACGGAGCCTGCTTGGGTCTCTCTCTCCTGTCTCCTTTCCTCTCTGCCCCTCCCCTGCTCTCGCATGCTCACTCTCACAAATAAACAAACATTAAAAAAAAAAAAAAAAAAAAAGTAAAAGCCAGTCTTCCCAGAGGCCTACAAGCCCCTGTACTTCTCTTGCTTTCTCTGACCTCTGCTCCCACCATACCCCTGCCTCCCTCGCTCCATTCCTGGCCCCCTAGCCTCTTGGCTGTCACTCCGACATTCCAGGCACATGACCGCCTCACAGCCTTTGCTCTAGCTGTTCCTTCTGCCTGAAATGCTCTTCCCCAAAATATCTGTACTCACCATTTTGGGGTCTGAACTCGTCACGAGCCCTTCCCTACCTCCTCTATTCAAAACTCTAAATTCGGGGCGCCTGGGTGGCTCAGTCAGTTAAGCGTCTGACTTCAGCTCAGGTCATGATCTCACAGTTCATGGTTTCAAACCCCGCATCGGGCTCTGTGCTGACAGCTAGCCCAGAACCTGGAGCCTGTTTCAGATGCTGTATCTCCCTCTCTCTCTGACCCTCCCCTGCTCACGCTGTCTCTCTCTCTCTCAGAAATAAATAAAACATTAAAAAATAAATAAATAATAAAACTCTAAATTCTGCTCTGACATACTCTGTTCCATCTCTGTCCTGTTGCCAACTATGTCTTTTACTTAATTGTCATCCACACTCCTCCGACCCCAACTGTAAGTGGCATGAGGGGGACTCTGTCTTACCGCTTTACCCCCAGTGTCCTGGGCCTGGCACTGAGCAGATACTCAGTACGTCTTTGCTGGGTGGATGACAGAAGGCTGGAAAAGGTAGAAGAGGTAGATGGGGGACCAGATCACAACAACGGAGGGAGGGGCTGCTCTGAGTGGGGCTTTGGGACAACTGAGAGGAGGGGTCAGTGAACCAGGTAGGAGGTGACACACTTGGCTGGCCTGGGGGAGGATGCCCAGATCTGGGCCGAGACAGCGAGGAGGGACAGTAGCGGGGACTGGTGTGGATTACCATCGGAACGGTCCCTCTCTGTCTGAGGACCAAGCAGGTTTCCGGAATCCGTGTATAGAAATAAGAGCAGCAGTACAGAGCCGTGATGCCCAAGAATGTTTATTGCAGCATTGTTTGAAGTAGTAGGAAAAACAAACAAACCAGCCTGAGTTTCCGAAATTAGAGGACTAGCTGAATAAATAATGTATCCGTTCTAAGAACTAGTATATAGCTATAAAAAATAAGTTACATATAAATGAAGTGATCTGGAAAAGTGTCCACGCTAAACTGTTAAGTGAAGAGTCAATTACTGAGTAGAACACAGGATGATCCAGTGTCCAAAAAACCAAGCTCACATACGCACACACGTCTTTGAACGTGTTCGTATTAACATCAAAACATTTGGAACGAGACCACCAGATTATAACAATCGCTCGCTATGGGGGTAGGGGTGGGGGGCAGCAGCGGGGAAGGGAAGACTTCTAGTGTTTGACTTCTTGGAACAGGCAGGTATGACTTCTATAAATTAAGAAAAAAAAAAAAAAGCCAGGTGGGTCGCCCCCCCCCGCCCCCGCCCGACCTCGAACCTTCTTCCTTACCCAGGAGGAGATACTCTGCCCCTACAGTGCAGCCCGACGTCCAGCCAGAGGGTCTTGCCTTCCAAGCAGCCAGCCTCTGCCATCTACCTGCCCCCCATCCTGGCGGCCCGGCCCCACCTCCGGCCTGCCAGGGTGTGCCAAGCCGGCGGGGCCTACAGCCGGGAGCCTTTCAAGCCTCAAGCCACCCGTAAGTGACAGGGCCTCGAGAGCCCCTCTTCCACCTCCCTCCCCGAGGGGCCCAGGGGCCAAGCAGCTCGCAGGGCAGGGCAAGCACATGTCTAATCAAATTCTCTCACTGTTTGTACTAATGCCCTTGAGCCTTGGCACTTGTTAGCTTGGGGGTGTTCAGGGTGTGGAAGAAACCGGTTACCTGGTCCTTTTTCTTTTTTTTTTTTTTTCTTTTGGAACTCTGTAATGATTAACTGGAGTCCACCAGTCCCCACGTTTGGCCGTCAGATCTCAGGGCCCCCGCCCTCTTGAGGTCACAGAGTCCCACACAGTAGGCACGCCGACCTACTTCTCAGAGCCTTTTGCCTCGCTTCCTCCCTGGCATCCAGGGTAACTCTTGACCCAGACTCGTCACCAGCTCCCCGCGGCCTCTCCACGCAGGCTGCCTCCACAGCGACCTGTTCTCTTGGCCTCGCTCTGCACCAGAGCAGCGTGTGGGGTCCGACTTAGTTCTTTTGGCCTCCCCCTCCCCTGACACACTCAGGGGCTCCCAGGGTACGAGGTGCCGGGGCCCTGGAACAAGCATGCCCAGCTGGGAACTGGGGACCGCGAGGGGGGTGCCTTGCCTGCCGTAACTAGGCCAGTCCTGGGCCCCGTAGGAGATCTGGAGAAGGAGAAGCGAAGACTCCAGAACATTTTTGCCACTGGGAAGGACTCCGAGGAACAGAAAAGGAAGCCCCCTCCTGTGCGACAGGAGGTCCCTGCCCCTGAGCTGGACCGGTTTGAAGAACGTAAGCCACGGATGGGCCACTTGGGCCCGGGGGGGGGGGGGGGGGGGGGGGGGGGCGGGAGGCGGGGGAGGCAGTGCCACAGTCAGGGGGGTGGAGGGTAAGCCTGAGGGCCAATGAGTGGAAAACACTGATGGCGGAAACGCTTCCTCTCCCCGAGGGAGCAGGCTGTTCCCCCCGCCGCCCCTCCCAGGAGCCCGGCGGTCCCCACTGCCCTGTACACTGATACCCCTTGTCGCCTGTCCAGTGGTAAAGGAAATCCAGGACAGGAAAGAATTCCTGGCTGACATGGAGGCGCTGGGACAGGCCAGAGAGTACCGAGGGATCATCCTTGCTGAGATCTCCCAGGTAGAAGCGTCAGGGGAGGGGGCGGGGGGGGGGAGAGGGTCTGCCGTGAGTGTGCAACATGAGACGTGAGTGGACAGGGCACCTGTGGCCCAGGGTTGGGGCCCCTCAAGGTCCCACCCCGATACCCAGCTTTCCCCACTGCCCTTTGCAGAAACTGCGGGAAATGGAAGACATTGACCACAGGAGGAGCGAGGAACTTAGGAAGGCGCTGGCCACCCTTGATCTGTCTCGAGAGAGAGGGGCAGAGTAGCCCAATCCGGACCACTGGAGCCCACCCCGTTGCCAAGCAGGGTCACCCCCCTCCGGATGGCCCACCTACCCTGGCCTCCAGCCATGTCAAATGGCCGCAAAGCACTGCCCTGGCCCAGGGGACCCTGGGTGCATTCAGCACCCTAGCAAATGGACCCATCTCAGAGAATGAGCTGATGTCCCTCAAGACTTTGCCCAAGGCCCCCTGGGGCAGCTGAGCCGCCGAGCCCTAGTGTCAGTCACACACAGACGTGCGCGCACACGCACCACACACATAAACACACATGACTTTTGAGTCTTTTCTAGGGGAAAGAGTCCACATCCAGTGAAGGCAAGGCCCAATCGCACCCTCTCGGCCAGGTGTCCGAGGGCATCCCACGGGCCTCTTCCTCCCCCCGCCCCCCAGCATCCACTGTGTGTCCTACGCGTTTACTTTTCAGAACTGAGGAATGAATAGGAGTCCTTTCCACCTACCTACCTCGACCTAGGTTTAACCACTACCACTAACTGACCAGTAAGATACCTCTAACGTGGGTCATCACACCCACTGTTTTGTTTTCAGAGGGACAGGCTTGTTTGTTCAAGGAGTTCGGATTTTTTCAAGCCCAGATATTTCTTAACCACTTGCACGTCTCAAGTGGAAATGAGAACCAACACTTCTTGAACACCCCCCGGCCGGGCCCCGTGACCGGTGCTGACTTTCACTCGGCCCATGTGCTCGATAAAGCCCTGCGATGGCTTGCTACCCACTATGTGACATCTAAGCTCCCCCCAGGCACCGTAACCAAGGTCATTCAACTGGCAAGTAGCCCACTCAGGGTTAGAAGTTAGTTCCCGGCCTTTCCACTAAACCCGCGGCCCACAGAGACGCAAGGGTGGGAGAGAGCTGGACCAGAAGAGCCTGGCTTGGGAGCTCCGATCCCGGCCTGTGCTCTGCGAGCCTGGGCAGCACCCCAGACTCAGCAACGACTGCCCATCGGGGAGGCCCTGCCTCACAGGGCTATGGAGACCTCCGACCGCAAGAACAGCGCCTCCCCCCCCAGGCCTGGCACACAGTCCCCGGAGGCCCCTGTGCCTTCTGACCACCACGAGCCCCACATTCCCCCATACTCTGCCGCTTTCCTGTCCCCGCACATCAAAATGCTTTGGAAATCCAGGCAGCTCTTCCTGCCCACGGGTCCTGTCCCTGTGCTTTAATAAAATCGCCTTTTTCACCCTCAAAAAACTGTTTTTGGAAATTTCAACCAACACTCCCACCTGGAGGGATTCCTATAATCCCGCAGGCCACAGTGCCCCCAGTTTGGGGTTGCAGACAAACAGGGCCCCGCAGCCTCAGACGGGTCAGTGGCAGGGGCCAGATCAAGGGCTGGCTCAGGAACATTTCCATGGGAGGCCTGTGTCCCTCTGGAACCTGAGGGCAGGGGTGTAACATGACAAAGACAGCTGTCCTCCCCCTCAAAGGCCCCCGTCCCGTAGCCTGGAGGCGGCAAACTGGAGAATTTCAGGGCGGATCTGACCATCTGTATTTGACAATACAGCCTGTCCTTGCTTTAAATTCAGATGAGATGCCGCCAACAGTTACAAATCACACACACACACACACACACACACACACACACACACACACACTCTGGGGTTCTAGCTTCTTCTGAAAACTGGAAAAGTCTGGCCACGCTGGGCCCACATTCCCACAAGCTACAGTTGACTTAAGTACGGAAGAACTTCCCCCTTTAGTTTGGGGCACGGACACCCCCAGGCCCCGCCCCCTGAGTCTCCGGACATCAAGACAGCCCGCCAGAGCCACCCCTCCCTTAATGCCCAGCCCGGTCATGCATGTGACCTGCCTGGCCCCTGACAGCCTTTGGGGAGTTGGTGACCAGCTCCAGGTCCACGGGCATGTCTGGAGGGAGACCACCAGGGGTTGGGCAGGTGCGGGAGACACCTCTCCCGGCTGTGGACACTGGCGGGCACTGAGGGCCCAGGCCCCTGGCAGGAACAGCCCCACAGGTCCCTCCGGGGAGACCGGAGATGTCTCTGGCCACGGCACGAGCCGGAGGCAGGGAGGAAGGCAGACCTGGCTGAGGGCAAAGCACCCGAGGCTCCAGCGCCCTGACAGCTGAGGTTGTCTGCATTTATTGTTGGTGAGGAAATTCCTCGTGAGTTAATACAGTGCGTACTTTCCCCAGAGGTGTGCCGGGGGGTGCCCTGGAGCACCCCAGAGATAGCTTATAGCAACAGTGCTTTGACCAAGAGCTGCTGGACACGTTCCCCGGGGCAAAGGCCACTGTCCCCATCGGCTCCTCCTCGCCCACGGCCCCCTCAGCGGGAGGAGTGGCCATCAGTTCTTTGGGAAAACAGGTCGGGAGAAAACGGACAACAGTTGGGTGTGAGTAGACAGACTGGTGACGGCCACACACAGGAACAGGCCCGCCACCCCCCAGCCCTGCGGGCGGTGGGTGGGTAGAGTCTAAAAGAGGGGTCAGACTACAGTGTGTTAAGGAACCAGGATTTAGCACCTCTGTGAAGCACCCTCCTGTGGCTGATGATCGGGGACCGGATGTGCCAGTGGGGCCTGCCTCTCAGAGACCCCCAGCCACCCCGGCGTGGCCGCCCAGCCCGTGTCCCTGGGGGGGGGGGGAGGGGGGAGGTTTCCTATGGAACCAGGGGAGATGAGAGAGGCACCTCCTAGAACTCTGAGGGACAGAAGGAGGGATCTGTCCATCAGGCCCCTTTGTGTCTGAGGACACGGTAATGAGCTCCCACCTAATTAGACCTCATAAATAGAGCTCCCGAGTGAGGAGATCCAGATTCAGGGCCACCTGCACTGGAAAGGACAACGGGGACTCCGAGCCAGGGCTGGGGCAGGAAGAAGAGGGCACAGCCGAGCCCCACGCACCGGCCTGCCACCAGCAGCAGAGGCCTGAAGGCAGGAGACCCCGCCCACGGCAGACCTCACGGGCAGAAGGACCTCCAGGTCAGAACTGTGACAGCTAAGAATCCCATCTGGACACAGTCCAGAAGGTCAGAGGAGGGACCAAGGGGCTGCCCGCCCCAGCAGGGGCCAGGTAGGTGGGCAAAGTAGGTGTGCTCGGCTGCGGCCCCTCCCTGGACCCAGGATCCTGCTCGCTCGGTGGGTCAGTCCCAGCATCTGGAATCCCCAGAAGCAGACCGGGCAGGGCTGAGCCACAGCCGCCTGTGGCTCAGAGAAGGAGGGAGAAAACTCTTTGGCCCAGACCAGCAAGAGGACCCTGAGGAGGGAGAGCCTGTCATCCAGAGGGCCCCTCCCCTCATGTCATCTTTTCTCAGGACTGATCCTAATGGGAAGGGGGTGTCCCCTCACCCCCTAGCGGAACGGAGCCCAGGGGCTGAGCCAGGAGGGGTGAAAGTCCCTGCCGGCTGCCCTCGCTGTTAGCTCTTGTCCCCCGGGGACTTGCTCTTGGTATCACGCTTGTTTCCTAGCAGCTTCAGCACCTTCATGGTCTTGAACTTCCCCTTCTTCTTGCCCTCGGGTTCTGCCTCCCTCTGGAACTCTGCAGACGAGAAAGGGCAGTACGTCGGGATAGGCCAGGGGCAGTGACGGAGGGCCAGCTCTGCCCCTCCACCTCGTGTGGCAGTGGGGGCATGTCACTTCCCCTTTCTGGGCCTACGGGACGGGGACTGTGCCCCTCTCCCAGCTCTCCTGACTCCCAAGCCAGTGCCCTTTCAACCGTTCTGGACACCATCTTGTTTCGGGCACATACTGCTGTTTGAGCCCACAAGCTCCTCCAAGATCAGCTCCAGATGTCAAGGAGGAATCCTGGCTTCAGGCAGCCACCCTAGGAAAGTGCCCCTGGCCCGGCCCGGCCCCCTGTAGCCCATGGTCCCAGCCAGGCCACCGCCACTCTGGCTCTAGGCTGGCCTGCCTCGCCACACACAGCCCTCCCGGCAACAGAGAGGCTGGGGGTTTGCACACGCCACCCCTGTAGCGCCCGCTCCGACCCTCTGTTCAACCTGCCCCCCTCCCGCCGACAGTCCTGGTGAGCAAACCAGACCCCCAGGGGCGCCTCACCTTTCCTCCTCATCATGGCTTCCAACATCTTGTCTTCCTCTTCCTCCCTGAAACAAGATACAGAAGCCGACGGTCCCACAGGAGAAAGGACCGGACATTCCCTCAGTCCCTTCTGGCCCCTGAGCCCCTCCACCAGGGTCGGGCAAGGGAGCGCGGGGCTGGCTGGCGGCGAGGACAGGGCTGCCAGGGGGCCGCCCTTCCCCCGCCATGTCACCTCTGCCGGTCCTCATCCAGGCAGTTGACGATGGCGTTGCGCTGCTCGATGAGGGTCACGAGCTCTTGCATCAGCACCTTCTCTCGGCCCCGGTCCTCCTCGGTCCAGTCCTTCTCTGTCCAGGGAGAAAGGCGGGGGGCATGAGCGATGGGGAACCGCCCTGCCTTCCCAGGAAGCCGGGCACCAAGCCCTGAGCGCTGAGGCGGCGGCGGCATGGCCCCATGCTGGAGGCTGTGACGACAGGAAGGAGGGGCCCAGCTGGGTGGCGGTTGCAAGTTCTGGGGGGAAATGAAGGTCATTACGGAAGAGACGAAGGACGCTAGGAGCCCTACCACAACCCCCTTCAAGGGGGCTCCAGCATGGCAAGCACAACAAAGGCTCTTTTTTTTTTTTTTTTAATTTTTTTTAATGTTTATATTTGAAAGAGCATGAGCAGGGGAGGGGTAGAGAGAGAGGGAGGCACAGAATTCAAAGCGGGCTCCAGGCTCTGAGCTGTCCGCACAGAGCCCGAGGCGGGGCTCGAACTTACAAACTGAGATCATGACCTGAGCCGAAGTCGGACGCTTGACCGACTGAGCCCCCCGGGCGCCCCGACAACACATGTCCTGAGAATAGAGACCAGCTCCTGCCAAGCATTCCTGCTTCTGTTCAACAAGTGTTCACTGAGTGGCTTCTTGGAAGAGGCAGGATTCAGGCCGGGCCTGCTGAGAGCCTCCGAAGGAGGGCTGGCCAGAGTGGGGCAGGGCTGGGGGGACCCCTGGGTCCTTGCACGGTAGAAGCAGTGTGACCCAAGTGGTATATTGGGACCTTAATACAATGCCACGGAGGAGGGCAGATTAGAGAAGACGGGACCCATCGCTTCTCGGCCTTTTGGCTAAGATCAAGTGAGGGGTCGGGACCCTAGGGGCGGGGAGCCCAGCCAGCAGGTGTCCCTGAGGTCTCCCATACCTGCTGCCCCACCAGCCTCCTCCCAAGAGCCCGAGCCATCCCACAGGACCCCCCCAGGGGCCTGCCTGTACCTTTTCCCCTCTCATCCAGCCCACAGCCGCCCAGGGGAAGGGTGCCCACACTTAGCCTTCCCTTTACAACACCTGGCACCACGGGCCTCCCTGTCTCGAAATAAATATCCCGAGGCCCCCCAGTCACATCCCAATGTCCTAACACCTCATCTTGCCAAAGCCCAGAGGCAGGGGGCCCAGCATGGTTCTGGGGACAGCACGGGCTTCTGAGTCACCACCGCAAATCCAATCCTACTCTGCTACTTCCCAAACCTGGGGCCCGGGGAGGTTATGTCCCTAACCTGCATGTGGGAAAACTGAGGCTCAAGGAAGCCAAGTCCTTGACCAGTGTCACACAGCTGGGGAGAGCTAGTATTTGAGCCCGGGTGACCTGACACCCCCAGGCTATAGCCCTTGCGGTGTTATGTTATGTTATGGGCCCCTCGCCCATCTGGGGCCTTATAAACCAGTCTCTCCCTGCAAAGGGCAACATCCGGGACAGGATGACAAACCCAGGACGTGCTGCCATCGCACAGAAGGCTGGAGAAGCCACACAATGAGCCCAGGCCTAGGCTGGCTGGGGGCACAGGTGCAGCGCCCCCTCCAGCCACAGGATGTCGCTGTGGCTTCTTCTGCCTCGGCCTCAGGAGATCGGGGAATGACTCGGGGCCTCACCCAGCCCCTCAACCTCCCCAGTCAGCGGAGAGGCAGGGCCACCGTCCCAGCAGACAGGAGACGCTGTGTGTGCAGGGACAGGCCAGGTCAGAGACGTGGATTAGAAGCCCAGATCCACGGGGGCGCCTGGGGGGCTCAGCCGGTTAAGTGACCAGCTTCAGCTCGGGTCATGATCTCACAGTTCGTGGGTTCAAGCCTCGTGTCAGACTGTGTGCTGACAGCTCGGAGCCTGCTTCAGATTCTGTGTCTTCCTCGCTCTCTGACCCTCCCCTGCTCACGCTCTGTGTCTCTCAAAGGTAAATAAACATTAAAAAAAAAAAAAAAAAAGCCCAGCCCCACCACCAGCAGGTAAGACTCTCAACCTCCAGCTTTCCATTTCCTCATCTGTGAAACGGGAACAGTGATGGTCACCGCCTGGACCAAGCAGTGGCCAAGACATGGCTCTTCTGGTCTCTCTGCCTAGCTGTGGCTCAACCACACGTCATGGCCACAGGCCCCAACTCGGCCGCACATAATAACCATCAACCATCAGCCCCTCCGAGGGCAGAGTATCTTCATATCCACCATCTCCTGGTCCTAGGAATAGCCTACGAGGTGGGCACCTTCGTCCTGTCTTACACTTGAAGCTACTAAGACTCTGAGACTAAGAAACCGGCCTAACCACCCCCTGCACACCCCTGCCTCTGCCCCCAGCATTTTTTTAAAAACATTTTTTAAAGAGAGAGAGAGCGCAAGGGAGGGGCAGAGAGTCGGAGACAGAATCCAAAGCAGGCTCCAGGCTCTGAGATGTCAGCATGGAGCCCGACGTGAGGCTCGAACCCACGAGCCATGAGATTACGACCTGAGCCAAAGTCCGACTGCTTCCAGCATGCTAGCGGCAGAACACAGAACCATGGAACTCCACACACACCCAGTCCCTCCCGCTGCCCCTCCACCATTCTAGGCCATTCCTGCCTCTCCAAGAGCGTGCAGGGGACCCGCCTTCCCTCCCACTGCTGCTAAAATCCTGCCATGCTCTGGCCTGATGGCCACAAGCCCAGAGCTGCCTCTGGACAGGCATCTGCTGTCACCCGCGCACCTGGGGCAGCCCTGGGCCCTGGAGCCCAGAGGCCCTCCCCAGTAGGCGCCAATCTACCCACAAGTTCCAGGAGAGGGAGCGGCCCAAACAGGCCAGTCTGCTCCCGGGCCTGGTGCTGGGTGACAGCCTTGTCATCCCTGATGCCACACGAGTCCACGCCCCCGCACTGGCTGTGTGGTTCCCTCCCCTGCCATCGAGCCCATGTACCACCTGTTACGTGACCCAGACGGCACCTCCCAGGGCTCTCCTCCTCTGGTCCCGTTCCCAGAGTCTGCCTGTCCCCAGTCTGGAGGGTAAGCACCGGGCCCAGTCTGACCTGTCGCCGGGTCCCCGGGGCAGGTGTCAGAGCAGCACGTGTGCCCACACTCACCCGGCTTGTTGAGAAGGCACCGCAGCTCGTACTCCACGTCTGCCTGGCGCTGCTCCAGGTTCTGCTGCTTGAAACTAGAAGGCAGGGAAACTGACTGCTAGCCCCGCCCCTTGCACCGCTGCCCTGCCCTGTGCTGTCGGTGATGAGGGAAGACAGGGAAGGTTCTCCGTTGTAAAAGCTACAGATTCTGGGGACTGGAGCAGGGGGCCAAGCGGGGCTAGGGGTGGGAGGGCGGGACTCACACGTAGATGAGCTCAGACTCCCGCCGCACCAGCAGATGCTTCTCGTGGATGAGCTTGAACCAGTCCACCAGCATGTCATCCTCACGGCCCTCTGCAAGCCAGATGCCCACTGAGGCCAGGGCTGGCAGCGCCTCCGGCCCTCAAAGGCGCCACGAGGGCTCGCCCCCCAGGGAGAGAGGCCCCGGTCACCCCTAAGTCCCACCCGCCAGGCCCTCCCAGCAGCTCCCACACCATCGACTCCACCGCGAAGCTTCTCCTCCAGCAGGACGCCACGATGTTCCAGGGCATCCAGCTGGCGCTCAATAGTGTCCATCTCTCCGTGGATGTCCTCCTCGGGGATGTACTGGTCAGCCTGGACCTGCCGGACAATGACCCCAGTGACCTGAAGGACGGCCCACCCCTCCCATCTGCCTGCTTCCGGGAGCTTTAGCCATCTCTCTGGCCCACACTGGGCACCGCAGACCCGGCGCCCCGGCTGTGTCCCACCCCCACAGCGTGCCGGGTACAGGATACCAGTGCAGGAAAGGGTGGCCGTGGAGACAGCCACAGCCCCTCGATGCCCCTGGCCCCAGCGCCGACTTCCTGCCTCTCATGGCAACCCCCAGAAATGATATCCCAATGTGAGAGCGCGACCTTAGTAGACATAAACTTGAGAATCCTCTAATCTGCCCATGTGAGTGCTTTGATCCTTGAACTATTATGAGTCACAAGGTACATGCACCACCCATCGCGCCCACATGAGAAGAGCTGGTCTGCTCAAAATCCCCCTGGCTGCCAGCTAAACCTCCCAATCAGGCCACCAAGTGCCCCTCTCTGGCCTCCGAGGGCAGCTGCCCAGACAGCCCCACGTCTGGGAGAGTCCCGTGGGATTCCAGAGACAGTCAAGGGGGGGCCCCCCGGGCTCAGGCGCCCAGTGCCCAGGAGCTGCTGGCTAATACCTTGCGCTTGATGAGCGGAAAGCCGTGTCCTGGGGCCGGTGGCCTGGCCGGCCTGGATCCCTTGGTGCCCTTCTTTGCGGCTGGGGATGCTGTGGGCGATGGCTTTCGGTTAAAGGGATTCTCCTTGCAGGAAGACTAAAGGCGGGGAGAACAGCAGAGGATAAGCTTGGGGAAGGCGCCGTAGGACAAACCACAAACCGCTGCACCCTCTCTGCCGCCCCCCTGCTGTAGTCTGATTACGTGGGACTGATTCCCAGCATTCCGTCTCTGATGCTCTGAGGCCTCAACAAATGCTTCCGTTTCCAAGCACCTGCCACGTATAATCACCACACTGGACGGATACCTTTAGACACTCTCGTTCTCACAACCTCTCTGCAAAATGCGTATTGGAAGGCCGGTTTGAGAGCTGAGTATGTTCAGAGAGGTTAGTTAACTGGCTCAAGGTCATACACTTTCCCAAGGGCCCCAAACTAGAGCCAGGGCAGCTGTCTAGCACCAGGGCAGTGATCGGGACGTGGAGGTGAGGGCCAGACAGGTCACCCAGGCCTCCCAACCACCCTTTTCTAGCAGGGCCTCGGGCTCAGAGAGGTAAAGGCAGCTCCTGGCCCAGGCCAACGTCTTCCCACTGTTGTCTCTGGCTCGTCGGAAACAGACATAACATCATGGGTCCCATGGAAAGGTCTCACTTGAGGCCTGCGGTGCTCCCAGGACTGTTTACCCAGCTTTCTCCCAGCAGCTCAGGGAGGCTGGAGGGAGCCCCGCTCACCTCACCTGTGCCAGCCCAGGGGTCCGTTGGGACTGGCAGTTGCCCTGGGATTTGGGGAAGTACCAGGGCCTGAGTCCAGGCACAGCAAGGGGACAGGGTTTGGTTCCCACAGGGCAGCACCCGGAGGGGCTCAGCAGGACCCAGGAGCCCGAGGCCCCCAAGTCCCTCAGGGTTCTCGGCCTTTGAGCACAGACTGTCAAGTTAACCTTACACACACCCCAGGAGGGGAAGAAGACGTTTAAAAGGAGCTGCCCGAAGGGGGAGGGGAGGTGTCCAAAGTTGACCTCTTCCCCTCCCGGCCCCTACTAAGAAACCCAGGGCCTCCTCGGAGCAGCCTAAGGCCCGCAGAAGGGATAGGACCTTCTCGAGGTCACAGAGCAGGCGGGCAGCAGGGCGGGACAGGGCAGGCGAAACGTCTGGACCAATAGCTCAGCCCTCTCCCCAGAGGCCATCTGATCACGATGACAGCCACCTCCCGTGAGCTGTCCGCCACCCTCCACCCGGGGCTGCATGAGCCGTGGGCCCCAGCAGGCTACAGCGTGTGTGCCGAAGTGGACCATCCGAACCTGGTGGCCCCAAAGGGCTGCGGCTACAAGAGAGGTGCCCTCAGAAACTAGATGCCGCCAGGGATGTCCTGACCCCTAATGACCCCCAGTCCTCGGCACGAAGGTCACCTGGGAAGGGGGCTCCCTGAGGTGGGCGCCCCCTGCCCTTGCTACCCCCTGAAGGAGACAGAGCATGGGGCGGGCCTGGGGGGAGGGGGCCTTGGGCAGGGGCGGGGCCTCGGAGAACAGAAAGGTGGACGGAGGGATGTGAAGATGGACAGCGGCTGGGTGAAGGGGGTCGCGACTGGGCGAGTACGTGGGACAGGCAAGGAAGCAGGGGCTGGACGCATCACTACACGAAAGGCCAGACGGGGACAGGCGGACAGACGGACACAAGGGTGGATGGATGAATCTCGGCGAATAGAGCAGATGGACACATCCGGGTCAGTGGAGAAGGCTAGAGGCCAGCAAAGAGGGAAGGCCCTGGACGTTCCCGCCCCGGACCAGAACCCCCTCTGCCAGACAGGATGGCAGCTCTTAGCAAGTGGGGGGAGGACTCACCTTTACCTGGAGCTGCGGGGATGAGGTTCCAGGAGAAGGCACGGGGCTCTTGTCTCCAACCAGTACAAGAGGGGTGGGCGCTGAGCCACCACAGGGCTTGGCTGGCCGGGGCCCCAGGCCGCCCCTCGTGTCGGGGCCGAGGCCGGGGCTGGCTTGGGGTGTCCGGTCTGCGCTGGGCTGCACCAGTTCTCCAGAAGAAGACAGTGAGGACTCGGCGGAGAGGCTGGCTGACGACCCGGGAGTGCCAGGGGCATGGACTGCAGGCTCGGAGGAGCTCTTGGGCACAGCTGGCGGTTCCAGAAGCGCCCCCGCCGGGGTCTGGCCGGGGCTCTCGGACGACAGGCTCTCCACGCTGAGGGCTGGCGATGGGGTAGCCGAGGGTGGCTCTGAGTGTGAGAGACGGGAGGTGTGGAGAGCTGTGCAAACAAATGAGCACGTGAGCGCCACACGGGGAGGTATGGCCTCACCTGACACCACCCCCCCCCCACTCTCCACAGAGCCGCAGGGGGCCCTGGAAACCCAAGTCCTTCCGTGTCCGGTCCAGGCCAGGGCCCGGAGAACAGCAACGTGCTAGGGCCAAGGTCAGTAGGGGACAAATCATCCGAATTCATCCCCCACGCTCTGGGCTCTGCTGTGCCACCTCGGGGCACATCCGTAGTCCTGGGTTCCTTTACTGCCTCCCACTTCCTCACGCACATGGCTGCCACCGCCACTTCCGCACCCACCCACGTCTGACCCGACCCCAGGCAAAGCCCAGTGGAAGGGGCAGATCTGCCCCAGGAGGGGAGGGTGGACGGAATCGAGGCCGACCTCTCCTCTGCCTCGGACCAGCAGGAGAGGGGAGGAACCAGCGGCCCGCCCTGGCCAGGCACTGCCCGGTGCCACTCGAGTCCTCATGTGGTTGATGGACACCATGCCTTGAAGTCCCACCGTCTGTGCCAGATGAGGCAACAGACTCAGTCCCAGCCCAAGGAAAGGCTGGGACTGACCGAGCTGTGTGACTCAGCATTCATCTCGCCCATGGCATCCTGGAGCCACCCACCACCCTTAATTCCAAGGTCCCGGGGCTCCAGCAGGGGCCAGAGTGGGGACCCCAGACGGTCTGAGCACCTGAGTCCAGGTATCTCTCACACGCTCTCAGTGCCACCGTCTGAGGTCCCAGAGGCAGCCACACCCCAGCCGTGGTGGGAGATGACCAGGCCCCAGGCCTGAGGAAACCGCAAGATGGTGACAGACAAAAACTACGACGTGCCTGAATAAGAGAGGGCGCTCTGGGCAGAGCGGGCACGGTGCCCTGGAGCTGGCCCGCCACCGCCACCTTCCAGATGGGGCCACTGAAGGCAGACACAGGAGAGAACTACTCAAGGGCATTACGCGTGCGTCACACACAGCCGGATCAGAGTCCAAGGTGCCCGGAAAGTGGCGGGCAGTGACTAGACAGGTGGACTCAGGCTAAACTCTGGCGTCCACTCTCCGTGAGCCGGGCTGTGCTGAGCCCCGGAGGAGGGTCCGGGGAGGGGCCAGGGGGGCACATACAATCCTTACCGCGCCTCACACGCGGGGCGTGCCAAGGAAGGTTAGGAGTCAAGAGTCTGGGGCCTCCTGCCTGACACATCCTGCCTGCCTCTGCTGCTTTCTTGCTATGAGGCCTTGGGTAAATCACTCACCCTCTCTGTGCCTCAGTTTCCTCGCCTGCAAAATGGGAGCGTGACCTACCTCACAGGTTTGCTCTCAAATTCAGAGAGGACACACGTGGCCTGGCAGGGATCCCACTGCAGCCCCCCACCTCCACCCTCCCCTGGCCCGGGCCTGAGCCAGGCAGCCGAGCCGAAGTTTTGTCCGGAGGGCTCCCAGAGGTGGCACTCACCAAGCGGGGAGGCACTGGGCGCTCGGGGGGCGGGGCGCTTCTTTGTCTTGGGGCTGCTGGTGGGGGTGATGCCATACCAGGGGTGCAGGGCCTTGGGTGTGGACTCTGAGTGGGCTGGGGCAGGGCCTGGGGCCAGGCTGGGTGCAGCTCGGGGCTCCGCCTCCTCCTCCTCCTCCTCTTCCTCCTCGAAGGGGTTGTAGGGCTTGGGCTCCAGGCCAGCTGTCACCTGGCTCTGCTGGGCCACCTCCTCCACCCCTCCGTTCTCCCCCCGCCTGCTTGGAGGTCCGGGGCTGCTGCTCGGGGGGAGGGGGGCTGGCTTCTTCTTCGGTTCTGCTTGCACCAGTGTGATCCACGGGGGGTCCTTCCTGGGGGCTGGTGTCCTGGACGGAGGTGGGAAGAGGCAGGGACCATTAGTGGGCAAGGGGGGGATGGGTGGCAGCATCCTCTCTCTGGACAATTTTGAGTCTCTTTATTTCAAAGGGAGTAAATGAGAAACTGCACTCCTCTCCCAGCCCAGTGGGGCCAGTCTGGGTCCAAGGCTGAAAGCCACTGCTATAGTCACAGCCCAGCTGGGTCCCTTGAGGCCTAGAGAGAGAGAAACTTGACATCACACAGCCCCCATTAGCCCAGCCCAGGAAAGGACCCACAGGGACTCTCTGTGTGAGGCTGAGAAAGCCATCGACCACCTATGAAAGGGGACAATAATCTTCACTTCACAAGGGTTATTATAAGGATCCAGCGGACAGAGCGCCTTGCATACAGCAAGTGCTCACCTAGTACACGACTATGTCAGCCGGGGCCCACCCCTCTCCCTCACAGACCACACAGGGGAAGCACAGCTCCAAAGAACAGTTGGAAATAGATGTCCTCACGCAGGACGCAGGGTCCCAGGGTAGAGGGTGGGAGCTGAGCTTTTCTGGGTCTTTCTATACTTGGCTGACAATTCTCACAACAGCTCTATGAGTGAGGCCTAGCGCTCCCACGTGAACAGAGCAGCAGAGGCTTGGAGAGGTCAAGGGACTCTGGGGGTACTGTCTCCACCAGACTACCCCCCACAGAAGTGGGGGCCCCAGGGGGAGCCTCAGGGAAGGAGAGGCGGGCACAGCGCTCCTACCCCACCCAGAGTGAGCCTCCTGCGTCCTCAGGAGGGTGTGCTAGTGAGTCTGTGCCTTGTCCCCCCAGGCCTCAGGGGCACCCGCATACCCACAATGAGGGCCTCTGATGCAGGAAAGCGTACCTCTCAGACAGCTTAGGGGTCCCTCTCGGCTTCGGGACGGGGGGTTCGTGCAGCCTTCCTAGATGGGAAAGGAGAGTGAGACAGGCCTTTGTGGGCGGCTGTGGGTTGGGCGGCTGTGGGTCGGGCCCTGGGGAACCTGGTGTGCCCTCCCTTTCTACCTGGCAGATCTGGGACTCCCGGTAGCCATGGCAACCTCGCACCTCCCAGCCCTCAGCGAGATTAAATAAGCACCAAAGGTGATAGGTAAAGAATAGTCCTGGGGACAAGGCCAGGATACTGGAAACCTCATCTGCATTTCAGCTGAGAAGGGGGGGGACCCGAGGGGGACACGTCCCCAACGTGGACCAGAAACACTACCTCAACATCACCCTCTCCTCAGAGCCTCCCATGACCCCTAAGTGTCCTCCATGCAATCCACAATGGCCTCCACTTCCCCCTACGTAACAGACTTCCCCATTCTCCGGAAATCCCTGGGACTGCGCCCGTCTCCCCCTTGACACTGGCAGCACCTTAAAGGCACAGATCGGCCCGGACTGGATGTCTCTGCCCAGGGCCCAGCTCAGGCCTCCGCGAGCGTGGAACTGAACGAGGCACGGAGAGCATGGCCCCGTGAGCGCTCCCAGGGCACACGTCCGTTCAAGCCCCCGATACACCCCGGCGAGTGCCCGTGTCCCCTGCTGAAGCCTTGCTCACCATTTACTAAGCCACCGCCGCCACCCTGCTCCCCCGGGGCCTCCTGTTGCAGACTGGACCGCGGCCGCGGTGTGGGGGGCGTCGGGGCTGTGTTCTCGGAGGTCTTCCTCGGGGCAGGCGTGGGGCGGCCGGCCGGAGAGCTGCCCGGCTCCTGCGGTTTGCTTGGGACCCGGGGCTTGCTGGGGATCTGGGGCCGAGGGTCGGGGCCACCCTTGGGCATGTCCGACTCAGCCCCCGTGGGCGCATCGGCGCTGGGGCCACCTCCGTCCACATCCTTGGTTTCTTCTGCCAGTTGTTGCTGCTTTGGCCGCAGCGGGGGCCCGACCTTGGTCCCCGACCGCCCAGCCGGGCCCAGCCTGGCACAGTGCTCCGCACACACGAAGGTGCCTTCCTCGGGTCCACTTCGGTAAGCTCCAGGGAGCAGCGTGCTGGAGCACTGCCGACACCTGCCGGGGAGAAGGTGGGGTGGGTGCCCCAACTCGGCCCAGGACACCGGCTGCTCCTCCCCCAGCAGCCAGGGCTGCTCTCTCCCTCCCCTCCTGCCCCCTGCCAGCCTGGATTCTGTCTTGATGCCCTGGACTTTCCAGAGGAAAAGGAAAATGGTAAACGTCAGAAGCACAGGACACTAAAATCACATGAAATCAGGGGCGCCTGTGTGGCTCAGTCAGTTAAACGTCCGACTTCAGCTCAGGTCATGATCTTAACCCTCGTGGGTTCGAGCCCTGCATCGGGCTCTGTGCTGACAGCTTAGAGCCTGGAGTCTGCTTCGGATTCTGGGTCTCCCTCTCTCTCTGACCCTCTCCCACTCGCAGTCTCTCTCTCTCTCAAAAATGAATAATGTTTAAAAAAAAATTTTTTTTTATAATGTTTTATTTATTTCTAGGAGACAGAGAGAGACAGCGTGAGCAGGGGAGGGTCAGAGAGAGAGGGAGTCACAGACTGAAACAGGCTCCAGGCTCTGAGCTGGCAGTCAGCACAGAGCCCGACGCGGGGCTCGAACCCACGAACCGCGAGATCATGACCTGAGCAAAAGTCGGACGCTTAACCGACTAAGCTACCCAGGCGCCCCTAAAAAACTTTTTTTAAGTCACATGAAATCAAGCAGCATAAATTGTGAAATGTGCCTTCAGTTTGCACTGCAAGAGGAAGCAAAAGTTTGCCCCCACACAGAAGTATATCATCCCAGGTTTGGGCTGTCAGTCATTAGTGGCTCAGAAAATCAAGTCAGTGGTTTTCAATCAAGCAATGTTTTTTGGGTTTTTTTAATGAAATACAATAAAATACGGGGCACCTGGGGCACGTGGGTGGCTCACTCGGTTGAGCGTCAGGCTTTGGCTCAGGTCATGATCTTGCGGTTTGTGGGTTCGAGCCCCACGTCGGGCTCTGTGCTGACAGCTCGGAGCCTGGAGCCTGCTTCGGATTCTGTGTCTCCCTCTCTCTCTGCCCCTCCCTTGCTCATGCTCTGTTTCTCTCTGTCTCAAAAATAAATAAACTATAAAAAAAAAAAACACAGGGCACCCGGGTGGCTCTGTCGGTTAAGCGTCCGGCTCCGTTCGTGTCATGGTCTCACAGTCTGTGAGTTCGAGCCGCGCGTCGGGCTCTGTGCTGACAGCTCAGAGCCTGGAGCCCGCCTCAGATTCTGTGTCTCCCTCCCTGCCCCTCCCTGCTTGCATCCTGTCTCTCTGTTCAAAAATAAACATTAAAAAATTAAAAATTAATTAATTAAAATGTTTTTCTACATTTTCTAAGCTGTTTGCCTTTTCCTCGTCTCTTATTCTATTTTCTTTAAACTTGACTTCCCCTGGGAGCCACACATTGAACGCAAGTTGTGATGGTTTTAAAAATCCTTTTTTCCCCCAAGGGCTTTTAAAGCAGCTCCTTCACGGGTCATAACGCAGTTAGCTTCAGAGAGCTCTGGCGCCCGGAGGCAGAAGCCCCGAGCTCATCCCCTTCTCTATTTATGTGAGGAGCAAGGCTTTTCCCCTCACCAAGCCTTAGTCTGCTCATCAATAAAATGGGTATAACCGAGATGGTCTGGCATGAGGGGGCCCTCAATGACCCTGGCACACTGAGATGCTGATTCGTGGAAGCCCCCTCCCTGGAAATGGGGTGCTGGGGGAGTGTAGCCCGCTGCCCCCCGAGTCCCCCCAGCCACTCACCGGAAGCAGTGCCTGTGGTACAGCTTGCCCTCGGCCAGGTAACGCTGCACCAGGTGCACGTGCTGCTGGCACGCCGCGCACGTGCTGCTGGGGGTCCGGTGGGTGCCCTGCTCTGACAGACTGCCCGAGGAGAGCTCCTCACCCTGCAGGGAACAGGGTGGGCAGATGGGGAGAGAGGTGTGAGCGCCAGCCACCCCGTTTAAGAAAAGCCCCCTTCCAGGGCGCCTGGGTGGCTCCGTCAGTTGAGCGTCTGACTTCGCGGCTCAGATCATGATCTCGCAGTTCACGAGTTCAAGCCCCGCATCAGGCTCTGTGCTGACAGCTCACAGCCTGGAGCTGCTTCGGATTCTGTGTCTCCCTCTCTCTCTGCTCCTCCCCCACTTACACTCCGTCTCTCTCTCTCTCTCTCTCTCTGTCTGTCTCTCAAAAAGAAACATTAAAAAAAATTCTTTTAAGGAAGAACCCCCTTCCCCTCCAAAAGCCACTATCCCCCCGGTCTGCATGAGCATCGCTGTAGTTATGTCCTTCATCAGAGCCCCGGAGGAGAAGAGAAAGGGACAGTCACCACTTTGCAGATGAGGAAACTAAAGCCCAGAGAGAGGGAGAGACTTGCTCAAGGTCACTGAGTCAGAATGGAAACAAAAATCCTGACTTCCAGTTTCTGGGGCCCTCCCTTGCCAGAAAGAGGGCTCCTGGCTGTATTTCCCCTTCCCCTCTCTCATCCCTGTAGGTCAGCCCCTGGCGGGTGACTGTCCTCTGAGGCCCACCTCAGCTGCCTTCTCTGCCTCCCCTCCCAGAGCTGCAGATGTAAATCCCAGCTTCTCCACTGCCAAGCACCGTGACCTTGAGCCAGCTTCTCACAGCACCTCTGTGCCTTGGGTTCCCTCCTGCAAATGGAATCCTGTAACCAACCCCTGCCTGTCTCAGCCCCGCCTCACTGGGCACCAGCACGGCACGGGGACAGCTCCCGCCCGCACCCCATCCCTCGGAAGCTCCTCCGGCAAGGGGAAGCTGGGAGCAGGCGGAAAAGCCCTTGGCACACCGGGAAGCGCTACCCACATGTGAAGGGCTAGCGTCGCTCCTCTAAACATCTTGGAGCAGGGGAGTGGCCTTGGCCAAATGACCAAACCTCTCCGAGCCTCAGTTTTCTCATCTTTGTATCAGGTCACATAATACCCACTTGCCCGAGTTGTTGACAGGATAAAATGCAACCATGCTAGGAAGCTAACAGCCTGTCTCAACAGGAATCGGGGGAGTATTTGCTGGATGACGTGTGTAAATCCTGGCAGCGCCACGACGGCAGTGTCGGTGCCGCAGACTGTCCTACGGCCCCCTTCCCAGGCCTGGCATCTCCTGATTCTGCCCCAAGCCCTGGAGAAAGAATGGAGCCCCGTGCCCACAGAACGGGACTGGAATCGGCCCCCTGCCCCCTCGCCCACCCTGGCCAATGAGGCTCTACCACCAAAGCCCACGGGAAAAGGACCAAGCGCGAACATTGCTGCAGAATGTTCTGCCTACCTGAGCCGGGTCTCCCGGTTCTGCTGGAGTAGGTGCTGCTGATGGCGGGGAGGAGGGTGCCTGGGCCTTTCTGGGTGATGAGACACCAGCTGCCAAGAGACAGGAGGGAGATCCTGAGGCAGGTGGAGACCCCGGCGTCCCAGGAGGCCCCGACCTGGCCTACAACTTGAGCTCCACGGCTATCGCCTTTGGGCAGGCTACCCCCAAACAGCTAGACCAGAGCAGGCTCCCACTTCCCATGCGCCAGGAGACACGGCCTCTTGGAAGCCAAGGGCAAGGGCAAGGGCCAGCTACTTAACCTCCCTGAGCATCCGCTAAGTGGGACAGCGACCCCTACCGCACAGGGGCAGTGTAAACGCTAAGGCAACAGTACGATCACACAATTACCAGTACCTGGTATGTGGCAGGACCAGAAGCTTCCTTCCCACCAGAGGAAGGGGGTTGGAGGAAAGGAAAACAGAGAAGCCACGTGGTACTGGTTGAAGATTCAGGAAAACGGGCTGGTGTGGCCGAGAACCCTGTCTGTACTCCCTCACAGCAGAAGCAAGCCACCCACTGCACCAGCCAGCGTGCCCCTGACCCCCCGCCCAGCTGAGACTTCCCTCCTTTATTACCTCAGCAAATATCCACTGTACCCTATGATTAAAATAACAAAACTGGGTCACCTGGGTGGCTCAGTGGTCTGACTCTTGATTTTGGCTCAGGTCATGATCTCAGGTTTGTGAGATCGAGCCCCACATCGGGCTCTGTGCTGACAGCATGGACCCTGCTTGAGATTCTCTCTCTGTCTCCCTCTTTGCCCCTCCTGCTCATGCTGTACACAAGCGCGCGCTCTCTCTCTCTCAAAATACATAAACATGTAAAAATAAATTAAATAAAAATCTAAAATGCAAAAACTCATATACCCAAAAAAGTCAATTTTACAGTTTGACCATTTTAAGAATAAATCCTAAGTCGGGGTGCCTGAGTGGCTCAGTCAGTTGAGCGTCCAACTTCGGCTCAGGTCATGATCTCACGGTTTGTGGGTTCGAGCCCCACATTGGGTTCTGTGCTGACAGCTAGTTCAGAGCCTGGAGGCTGCTTCACATTCTGTATCTCCCTCTCTCTCTGACCTTCTTCTGCTCACGCTGTCTCTCTCTCTCTCTCTCAGAAATAAATAAAAACATTAAAAAAAAAAACAAGAATAAACCTCACGTTCCTTACTGTAGTCTGAAATATCATTTGCCGAATGATATTTTTTTTTAAAGAATTTTTAAAGTTTATTTATTTATTTAGAGAGAGAGGGGGAATCCCATGCAGGCTTCAAACCATCAACATAGAGCCTGACGCGGGGCTCAAACTCACAAACTATGAGCTCATGACCTGGGCTGAAATCAAGAGTTGGACACTCAACTGAGCCACCCCAGCGCCACTGCTACTGTGTCTTTTTAAATGCTCTCGACACCCATTGTGGGCCTTGAACTGACGACTCGGAGATCAAGAGGCACGTGTTCTACCTAATGAGCCAGCCGGGCGCCCCTGCACATATCACATGCTGCAAGGGGAAGAACCGTTTCCTGAAACTTGTTTTAATGACACATGTACATGAACTTGGACTGCAATGGGAATGTGTGTGATGAGTCACCGTCAGAAACTTTGGAAGCCAGGCAGTCTGATCGAGGAGCACCCCTCCATCATCCCTCTGTCTTCCTTCCCTCCTTCTCTCCTCTCCTTTGCAACTATACTACCTTTTTTTTTTTACGCCTTTATTTTATTTTGAGAGACAGAGACAGAGAGCAAGCGGGGGAGGGGCAGAGAGAGAGGGAGACACAGAATCTGAAGCAGCGTCCAGGCTCTGAGCTGTCAGCACAGAGCCCAATGCGGGGCTCGAACCCACGGACCGTGAGATCATGGCCTGAGCCTAAGTGAGACGCTTAACTGACTGAGCCACCCAGGCGCCCCTATACTACCTATCATTAACCTGTGCTCTCCCTCCCTCCAGAGCCCCAGGGCAGGGGGGGAGGGGGGAGGGTAGGGAGATTGCTTAGAGGAGGCAAAATGTGAAGCTGGGAAGGTGGATAGGAAAGAATGTTGTGGGTGGGGGTGGGAAAGGTGGGACAGAAAATGGAGTTTGGGGCCGCAGGATCGATGACCAGGAAGAAAGGCTTAGTGGAGAAGGGATGTGACAGCCGCTGGGCTTCCTGCACTCACACTCTGGCGGTCCCAGACCACGCCGTGGGTCCCAGAGGGCAGGGGTCCGCCGCTGTGCCCAGGGTCACTGGCACCCCGGAGCCAAGGGGAACACTCGGCAAGGTGCTGTGGTGTCTTGGCCAGAGCCAAGGTACCGGGTCCAGTGAAAGTCAAGTCTGGTCAAAATTGCCCTTGAAACCCTTCTACTTGCCCCAAAGTTACAGCCCAGCGCCATCTGGGGAAGCCTGGCAGGCTGCTTTGCCTCCCAGCAGGGAACGCACTGTGATTATTTCCTTGGGTTGAACAGCAGGTGGGATAAAAATGGTTTGCCTTTAGGGGCCAAGTTGTATGAAAAGCACCTTTTCAAACGGCACCTTTAGCAATAAGAACCCCCGCAGGCCTA
This sequence comes from Hyaena hyaena, assembly GCF_003009895.1. NCBI lineage: Eukaryota > Metazoa > Chordata > Mammalia > Carnivora > Hyaenidae > Hyaena > Hyaena hyaena. The sequence goes on from NW_024080912.1 coordinate 816,253, forward strand.
GGGGGTGCTCCCACCCCGACGCAGCGAGGGGAGCCAGGCCCACCAGGGGTGCCCAGCGAGCACCCAGGAATAGAGCAGACACCAGCCACAGTATTGCAGAACCCCCCCCACCCCCCCAACCACCTCACAGTCCCCTCAGGAAGGGTGGCCCTCTACAAAAGAGCTTACTTGAAAGAGATTAGGGTTTGGAGACAGGGAACCTTCCAGAAGACTGAATTGTGATTCTAGGTAAGCCGGCTAAACTCTAACCAATGAAATAAAGAAGTCAGAGTATTAACCCTGGGTCCGAAAGAAGGGCCAGACAGGTTCACATTTCCTTGCTCCTCACATCAATCCTAAGAGACGGGTGCTATTCTTATCCCCACTGCAAAGGAGAAACTGAGGCAGGCAGATGACCCCGGTGGCGCATTGTTATCCAGATAGTCAGTCAATGGCAAAGCTAAAGTTCTAAGTCCATGCTCTTAATTTCCACCCTACTGCCTCTCACCAAAGACTCAGTGGTCAGGAAATACTTTTGCTTTGATTTCTACTAAAACACACATAATGTTACTTGTTCAGTTATAATATTGATCTCTATTGCTGGGGTGGGTGACAGATTATTTTAATTTTTATGCTCTTTTCTATGTTCTACCTTTTCTATCATAAAGATTTCCTGTTTTACTCTCAGGAAAAAAAAACAGTCTTTATAGAACACTTTTTTTTTTTTTAAAGAGATAGTCTGGGGCGAGTCAAGGCCCCCAGGGACCCAGCGCAGGTGTCGGGACACCCAGATTCGGGACACCCAGATTCGGGCCCAGTCATTCAGCTTTCCTGTTGTGTGACCTTGAGCTCCTTGCTTCCCCTCCATTTCTTCTCTGCAGAAGGAGAGGCCCCGCTGTCCTCCCGCAAAATAGATTCCTGCCCGAAGATGCCAGGGGCAGGGGGTTCAACAGCCCCTCAGAGCAGAGAAGTAGCCCCCCCAGCTCCCCAGCCCCACCCCCAGTGCCCCAGCCTCTCGGCTCTCAGACCTTGAAGGTCTTGCTCACTTACTTGCTTGCTCGCTGGGGAGGAAAAACCTCAGGGAAGTGTCGGCAAACAGGAAGTGAGGGTGAGTGCCAGAGAGGTGAACTCACAGGCGGGCGAGTGAGGTCGCCCTGCTTAGTCTCTCGACCTTTATTTTGTTCAGTGACTGGTTTAGGTGTTTGTTGCCCAGAAGATTGTGAACTGTTATCGCAGTGCTCAGTGCTGTGTACTCAGTGCTGTGTACTCAGTGCCTGGATGAATGATCTGGTGAACAAATGACGTACTGCTTGCCCACCTGCCCCTTTAACGCTCAGAAAATCAGTCCTGCGCATCCCCAGTCCCCTCCCTGCCGCCCCAGGACCAGCCTCCCTTGCAGGGCTGGTCCCCTCTCACCTTGGCCAGGGCTGGAGAAGTGATTGTAATACTGGGACACGTAGGTCATGATGCTGAGGCAGTCCGGGACACTCATGGAGACCATGTCACTGGGGTCCAGGAGAGCAGGAATCCCCAGCTCCTTCTCGGCCACTTCAAAGGCCTGGGGTGGGGGCAGGTGTGGAGTGGGGAGGGTAGAGGGGCAGTGCAAGGGTAGGGGTGGAGGCAGGGGTGGGGGAAGGTGGAGGGGTAGAGGCGGTAGGGGGAG